>NC_052352.1:30659341-30888391 GCF_009727055.1 Benincasa hispida
CCGTCGTTCACGAGTCCGTTCGACGTCATCACACTTGTCGCGCCGTCCGCCAAGGACTGAAGCCGAACAACCCAGTTCACCACTATCGGCTGCCTCTAGTCACGCCAATCCAGCACCACCCAACCCTATGTTTGGAATTTAGATTTGGTTTTAGTACTTTGGAGTGCGCAATGTGCTGTTCAACGGATTCGAGTTCGTTCGGCAAGTATTTGTTAAGCGTTGTGATCCTTGTTATTGGTTGTTGGGCACATATTGGTTATTGGACTAAATGATGGTTTGGTTTTAGAACTTTAAAGGTTCCTAGTCGTCGTCCATTAGGTTTTAAAATTTGCTAAGAGGAGATTTGGAGTCAAAATCTTGCGAGTGTTTGTTGATCAAGTTTTGTTGAGTAAGTTCATTGGTGATCATTGAATTAAATTTGTATGTTTGGATCTTGGTTTCAAGGATTGAAATTTAGTATTATGTTCTGTATTAGGGGGACTTAATTCAGGAATTATTTTGTTGAAGATCATTAGCTTGGATTAATATCTGAATTTGACTTCGAGATAAGTAATCTTACTACTGGAACTGCCCATGGGCCAGGCACTAGATGTATGCTGGCATGATAGATGTATGCTAGCATGATAGATGAATATTATGACAGAATGATGGCACGATAGACTGATAATATAGTATAACTAATGTATGTTATTGTATGAAGATCTGAAAGATTTATTTGTGCACGTAGATTCTTGAATGCTAGCATGAGATGATATTTGATTCCATGAGGTTGTATTTGATCTGTGGATATTGAGGCATATATGTATGTTGTAGAGCCATGATGTTGAGGTGTATATGTATATCATAGAACCCTATTGTGATAATTATGATGTTGAGACTATGATAGTGATTTTACGGATTAGTTAGATGCCTGCTAGATATTGTGTTTCCTTCGGGATTCACCAAATTGTGTTTCCTTCGGGATTCACCAAATATTGTGTTTCCTTCGGGATTCACCAGATATTGTGTTTCCTTTGGGATTCACCAGATTGTGTTTCCTTCGGGATTCACTAGAGGTAGTGGGCATACTTAACTACAGTAGGATAGAAATCAATTTTTCATGTATGTATGTGTCTTATGAGGACTAGAGCAGTTTATATGTCCCACCAGAGGTAGGCATCTAGAGGACATAGATGCCTAGCCTGACCCTAGTAGTGGGGTTTCTTACTGAGTATTTTATACTCATTCTTTCTCATGTTGTTATTTTAGGTAAAGATAGAGATGCACCGGCGATTGACAAGCAGAATTCGTGATCGAGCCACTGGGACCAGTTTTATGCTTCTGCTCATGAGATTTAGATTTCTTTTCATGTTTTGCTTAACTTTCAGTTTTGATGTTTGAAACTTACTATTAAGAATTGTTTTCAGACTTATTTATTAACATTTATGATTTATGGGTATCCTATTATTGTTTTTAATATTTGAATTTAATGAAGGACTTTTGATCTTACCTTATTTATTTAGCATATACTTCACCATAAAAGGGTACCGTTTTAAGTTCCATGTATTAATGTATTTAGTAACGACCTAACTTAAGTCCTAGGGGGTCGGGTCGTTACAATTGGAATTTGGTAGGGGGAAGGAAGATATGAAGATCGTATACAATGATCAAGCAAGTGGGAGAAAGGCAGGGTCTATCGTATAGATAATGCTTGATCATTTAGACGAAAGTATACAATTGTCTAGTAACTAAGCTGCGATCGTCTATACGATCGTTTACTAAACGCTCAGTGCTGAACGATCGTTTAATAAAACGTAGGCAATCGTTTAGGAAAGCGGTGTGTGTGTATACGATCGTGAAGCAACTTTGAGCTATCCTATAGCCTTTCTGTTAGCTAAGTGATGGGCAGTATACACTATGCGTGAGCGAATTACATGATCTCTTGCAAAATGAAAATGATTTTCATTTTATTCTTCAGTTACAAAAACTGAATGAAACCTCCCATTAACACACGGTTACGGAGAAAACGGCAGGCACAATTATCCTATAATTGTTCAATTAAAATAGTAAATATAATTATATTATATTCATTAACCTATAGTTTAATATCACATATAAACCATAGTGTTTTCTCCTCCACGAGATATAAATCATATTTATATCCATTTTCCTCCAATTAATGTATCTCATACATAAAGTCAATCATATCATATATAATTAACTAGTTCAATCATATCATATATAATTGAACTCCCTCTTGTCAATTTGAACATTTCAAACTGACCCAGAAACTTATCCTCAACTTTAATCCATTGAGCTACCAAGGGGACCTTATGAACCAATGGCTCGAAGCTCCAACGATACGTGAATAACTGACTAACTCTTTAGCTACGAGATCCACCATCTGTTAACTACCAGGCATTCTACTAAAGACTGACAGCTGGACTCTTCTTACCACAAATATATTTTTGTGTCCATCGAATATAACCAATCAACAAGACGATAATCCTTCACAGATGCTCGTAAGTACAATTGGGCCAATTTATCATTTTACCTTGTAATTACATCTAACTTCTTAAGTACCACTGATCCCTCTAATAAACAATACAACATAGTCCTATTATGTGTGGACACCTCTTGGGCGATGAGAAGGTGTGTGATGTCACATCGTTCAAGCTTCGGGATCAGCCCTTAAGGGAGCAATCTATCTACTTACCTCTGCTCCGGGAAAAGAGTGAATTCCATCTTATGTACCTGAGTAGCATTACGAGGATAAGGTTTCACTCCTATATCCATATACTACAAACCATCTGTGATAAGTCACAACACTTGTGACCATTCTACAAAGTGGGCCGCATCCGTAGCGTTACCAGGATAAGGTTTCCCTCCTCTATCCATATACTACAGACCATTTTGGTTATCACTTAAGACATGATCCACTTTTATGTCTCTATATACATACTTAAGTTACATAATGACAACCAAGGATTTTAGTTTATTGGTTTGTGGTAAAGTAAATAAGGCATCCAATGTTCAAAGACAATAAGTAAAGAAAATATCATATATTATACATCACAAGCGTTTGTTCAAAACTGTGTTTACAAACTACAAAACACGAGAGTTTAGGGCATTATCCCCAATAGTAATTTAGCATAAACTTGAGTAAAGAATACGTTTAATCCCATCAAGAAGGCCATAGCATATTTTTTTTTTTGAAAAACATCAACAAGATCTTTAACTCCATCAAGAACATCGACAACAAGAACAAACCGGATGATACAAGGCAAGCTCGTTCCAGATAGTCCTTAATTTTGCGAAATATATGGTAATAGATTGTTGATCTTGATTTAGATTTGAAAGTTTTCAATGTAATAGAAAAATTTGTGGACATTTTTTCCTTTAATATATCTATTGAAGATTAAGTCAAATATCACGAGTGGAATCAAAGAAAATTCACGCTGGCCAAAATTTCTTTGGATAAATTATTCAAAATCCAAGTGGTTACAACGCCATTGCATATAATCCAAGAACTCTTCAATTCACCAGCCGGTTGAGTTAAGATGCCATCAACAAACCCTAACTTGTTCTTCATCGTGAGACTGAGGATAATTGATCGACTCCATGAGGCATAATTTGATTCGGTAAAAAAATCAGAAACAAGAATCAAATTGGTGTTATCGAAGTGATGAAGGAAATGCGAATTTGCATAGTTCTCAACAATAGAGGAATGGAGAGGTTGATTGGTTGAGGAAGATGATGGAGGAAGATGATGGAGGATCTATTTCGAGAGGAGAAAACTTCGTCGATGGTGGATTCTTCATTTCGAACAAAGAATGCGTGCGTGAAAGGAACTTTCAAGCTAATTGAAAATTTTCATCTAATACCATGTTGAAATCTTGAGAGTAAATAAGCTTTGTTTGATTTATTTATTTGGAAAAAAGGCATATATATATAGTCTTAAGAGAATACAACTATCAAGCAAAATAAAATAACAAGATAAGAGAGTATGAACTAATGACTAATTGACTTAGTTATACAGTCAACTAAATAAAACTGGGCTACTATTAATGATCAGTTCAAAACAGTATATATAAGCCTAGTAGTTACACGAATATAAAGCCCATTAAAGGGAAGAAAATAAAATTACAACTATACACTTATACTTCCTTTATACTCCCCCTCAAGGAGATTGTATATCTATCATACCCATCTTGAACAACAAAGGAACAAAAACTTTAGAAGATAAGACTTTAGTGAATACATCGGCCAATTATTGTTGAGAACGAACACAAAGCGACTTTAACAACCCCATTAACAACATTCTCACGAATGGAATGACAATCGAGTTCAATATGCTTCATCCGTTCATGAAACATCGAATTGGAAACAATGTGAAATCTTTATCACAAAAGATAAGGGCAGGAGTCGTTAGAGGGACCTTTAAAAGTTGTGAAATCTAGATGATTTCACAAGTGGTAGTAGTTGAAGCACGATACTTAACCTCAACAGAGGAATGAGAGATAGTTGTCTGCTTCTTAACCTTCCAAGAAATAAAAGATGCACCAAGAAAAACACAAAATCCAGGTAGACTTTTGAGAATCCACACAAGAAGCCCAATTTGAATTTGAATAAGCTTTGATTTGAAAATCAATAGATGGTCAAAGAAGAATACCTTGCCCCAAAGAATTCTTCAAATATCTAAGAAGATTATGAATTGCATCAAGATGGCATTTTCTAGGTTGAGAAATATACTAACTGAGCTTGTGAACAGCAAAAACAATATCAGACCTTGATATAGTAAGATATAATAATTTCTCAATCAAACACCTATAATAAGTAGGATTGTAGCAAAGGACCATCACTAATAGACAACTGAAGATTGGAATCCAAAGGGCACAGGCTTAGAGGCTAGTAATTTAGCATCTTCAAGTAATTGAAAAACATAATATCGTTGAGACAAAAAAATATACCTTGAGAAGAACGAGCAAGTTCAAGCCCCAGAAATAACGAAGCTTTCCAAGACCCTTTAGCTTAAAAACATCACTCAAATGGATCTTGAGAGTGTTAATAATCTTAACAGAAGCAACGATCAAAATTATATCATCCACATAGACAAGTAAAGCAACAAAAGAAGCACTTGAACCTCTAAAAAATAGAGAATAATCAGATTTCGACAATGGTAGGACATGTAAATTTTTACCAATTGTACAATAATGTACTGTAGATTGAAGTTTGTGGAAGCATTTTCTTCAACTTAAAAATTTTCACAATTTTTAAAGTTGATAGCTTTCTATCATTTATAATTTGAAGTGTCAATATTTCAAAGATGATAGCTTTCTTTTGAAGTTGATAATCACTAATAGACTTTTATCACTTATAGTTTTAAGGATTAATCTTTCAAAAATTAATAATTTTCTAAGAAGTCTACCAATTATAGTCACTAATTATAGACTTTTCTCACCAACAAACTTCATCACTTATAACTTTAAGTCTTAATCTTTGGAAGTTGATAGTTTCTCTTTTAAACGTTGATAGCAAGTAATCAAAGTCTATCAGAGATAGTCACTTATAAGCATTGATAATAAAAAAATTCATAATCAATCATCATTTTAAACAAAGAAACCAACGCAAGATAAAACACTAGTGGAGAGCATTATTTGAAGCTCAACAACTTAGTTGTTAACCATATAGTGATTATGTCAATAATATACTCTTTCTCTTTAAATGTGGTATATCAATCTCCTCATATATGAAATATAAAGTATATACATTCTACAATTGATAAGCCAAATTACATGCCATCAAAATCATACCAAAATTCTGAGAAGATAACAAACTAATTGATATTATTTGTTATAGTTGACACAATTAATGCAATTAAAATATACCATCATAATCAGATAAAAAAATTGAAAACATGAGAAAACTAAAATCATGGTACATTAGTTACATAAATTATATGTTTTATATAAAGTATGTCAGTTAATTGGTATAGTTGAAAATAAAGTGTATCAGTTGTCTAATATACCAAAAATAAAGTATTTCAGATATACATATATAAGTGAGGACAAAATTGAAATAATAAAAAGTATGAAAATCAGGTTTAAATTTTTTACTATATTTGTAATTTTAGAAAATCATTGCTAGATTCGCAAATAATTTTTGCTACCCACTACAATTTCTCTAGATTTTACGTGAATTTTGCATGACTACTAATAAACTATTAATACACCAATGTAATACTTAGTATTGCATTTTGAATATATGATAATATGTTATTGGTACATTAATGATATAGTTGAAACGAAAATATTTGGATGCAGTCCTCTTATGGCTGCACCCAATATAAAATTGTCAAGTGGTAATTTTGTTTTCTAAAAAAAAATTTAACTTTTTTTTTTGTAGTAAAGAAGTGGAGAGTACACAAGTTAGGTGTAGCCTAGGAGTACCTAATCATTGCTCTAGTTGAATGTTGAATTAGTACTAATAGAAAATTGAAATATCAATGTAATACTTTATATACATATCATTTTGAATGATATACTTCATATATTATATATCAACAATATCATTGATATACTTTTCTCTTTCTTCAAACGTGGTATATTAATTGATTCATATTCTACAATTGATAGTTCAAATTAATATAACTTACATGTCATCAAAATCATATCAAAATTTCAAAAATATAATAATTTAATTGATATATTTTATATTACTTATAGAGTTAATACAATAAATGCAATTAAGATATATCATCAAAACCATATAACAAATTTGAAAATATTAAAAAAAAAAAAAAAAAAAAAACTAAAGCCAAAATTTAAACAAAACTATCAAAATCGAACTAACGGAATGAAAATAATTCCATATTATAACGAAACAAAAAAATACAAAAACAACTTCACCATAACAGTTTTTTTTTTTTTTTTTTTTTTGAGAAATATCACCATAGTACAATTAAAATCATGGTACATGATTCAAATACATGCCCATATTGTTAATTCGCTCCCTCAAGACATAATATCCATTTGTTAAGGCAAACTTTGTTTCTTATTAATAGAAAAATAAAGAAAAAAAAAACATGTCAAACGTTGATTAAAGAGCAAAACAATCATTTTAAAAGTGAATGACCAAAGGAATTATTGAGGAAGCTACAATAACGAAAATAAAATAATCATGAGAATTTCGATGCCAAAAATAGAATTTGAAACTAAAAAGGAAACTAGATCAGAAACACTTCAAAAATTAAGGATCAGAAACACTTCAAAAATTAAGGATTTATTTGATAGATGATTTGAAAACATAAATTTGAAAACAAATGATTAAATAAAAACAGTTATATTTCATATTTTTAGATATGTATTTGGTAGAATTCAGAAATTGAATTCAAATCTAAACAATTGTAATTAAAAAATTATATAATTATTGTTTTGTGATATTATATAATTTATAAGAAAAATTGAAATTTTGGTCCTTATGGTTTGAAATTAAAATTTAAGTCTTATGATTTATAATTAGAATTTACCCCTATAGAAACTTCATAATAGAGATTATTTAAAAGGATTTAACAAACCAAATGGACTATCAAATTATGGAAACTACTTTATCGAAACCATAGGACTAAATTTAAATTTAAGCTAATTTAATTTATAATAGAAAAAATAATTGAATTTATGACATGACATATTATATTTCCAAATATTTTTATTTTATTTAATATAATTCTATTATAAATTGTAAAATTCAAATTCTAAATACAAAGAAAACGCAAAAAAATATTATTTTTAGAATTTACACTATTTAAATCACAAATTTCTAAAACAATTTTCAAAAAGAAGATTTGGATTGTCTAATTGAATTTGAAAACATAAAATAAGATACAGATAACAGACCAAACAAACCCTAACAATTACTACAACTATACAATAGTAGTGCTTTTAGAGTAAGCTTGAAATAAAAGAGTCAAAATCAACTTATGAGTAAATTAGATTGTATTTCAACAAAAGTTCAAAGGAGATTGAAATTTGACAATGAGAGAAACAACTTAGTACTATACAAAATCATCACTCACTGCAAATCCCCGAAATTCAACTTCAACATAGAATGCAATCTTTTACTCGGTTGATGTCTGAAATGGTCCGTTCTTCTCCTTTTGCCTACGTACTTGCCTTATGTGCAGCAGCAAGCTCAACAGTTATGATGAAGCTCGACTTACCTGCTTCCCTCATATATCTTACATCTCCATTCATCAGCTTCACTAGTTTTCTACTGATGAGTAGACTAAAACCCTCCTCAGAAGCGTCCTCCTCACTACCAAACATCTCGTTCAGCAACGATTCAGGTATACCGCCTCCAGCATATGTTATCCTAATCCGAAACAAATACTTTAGCCTTAACGAGTAATTATCGAATGCCTATAACTATGAAGCAAGTTTATAATATTTTGTGTGTGAAAAACCATACTTCCGCAGAATAGGTAATTTATATATATATATATATAACAAAGAAAGAAAGGAAGAAACTAGCATAACTAAACATTTCCATTCTTATATCTCATTTTGGTCTCTGAGATTCAACCTCTAAATTAAACTTTCAAAAAGTAATCAAGTCGATAAACCCAAAATGTTCTGTAAACTTTTAAAAAGTACTCTTTCTGATTCTTGAAAAATAATTTTCCCCCACCCAAAATCCATCTGAATTCATATAGGCAGCCACCTTACCGATGAAAGCTACGCAGTTCTACCTAGTTCAACACATTACTACACATGCGTAATTAATATTATCTATATATAAACAATCCATAGCAAAATCATGGTGAGATTCATAATGATTGTTCCTTTTAAATGTTTGGGAACCGAAATAGACCTCTTGAAAGTGAAATAATCCTAAATGTAAGGATCCAAATATATTCTATCTATTTTGCAATAAAAGCTAATACCTGAATTCCAAATGCACCAGATGAACCGACTTTCCTAATTGATCCTTGGTCAAGTTGGTTGAAATAGTTAGCTGGCCTCCTGCTGGCGCATAACTAACTGATAGCACTAGAAAGTCTGCCAAGACTTGTTGAAGCCTCAAACTATCACCATATATGATCTCGGACATGGCATCTTCTACAGTCTCATTAACTATCTGGATACCCTTTCCTTTGCTCTTTATCATCACTTGACTGATTGATACCGTCAATACTTCATGCAATGTAAACTCCACCATTTCCAAATCAATGAACCTGTGTCCCAAAAAGATATTAATAAATATATAAATAAGCCGTTGTACACAAAGATGAGAAGAATTATGCTCTGAAATGCAAAATTTTAGAAATAAGATAAATACAATTTCTCAAATGATGACATATGAATCCGTTCGCCTAAGTGCCCACCCACATCGTAACAAACCATTGCAAATATACCAACCTTCATATACAATCAAATGGCCAATCTTTTTGCATAGTTTAAAAGTAATTTAGAACCTCTAGAAACCACTAATAAGCCACAAAGACCGTCTTAATAAAAATGAAATTTAAACATAGAGGAAGTACAAAACTAGACTGTTGAGAACGTAATGTGTAACAAAATTCCAAATGAACAAAATACTTAGAAAAAGAAAGAACTATTTTACATATATATTAAAAAAACATACCCATCAATAATTTTATCAAGGTCAGACTCTTCGAGAACCTTGGAGATCTGCTTTTGACAGTGTACACTAGTATGCAGAATTTCCTTTTGTTCTATTCCCAACTCAGTGCGTTCCAATAATCTTCTTGAAAAGATTATCCCAGAAAGAGGATTTTGTATCTGTCTTTTTATGTATCCCAATGCTTTCAATCTCTTCAATGCAGTCTGCTCACATAACCGTTGGATATTTAGTGCTTGTTGCAACTCATGACTAGCAAGCTGCAAAAAGCAAAAAACTCCTGTAACGACCCCATCCTTATCCAAGATCTTATTGACACATAGAAGACATTCCACATACATTCCGTTCCGAGCAAAGAAGCCAAAAGAAACCTTTTCAGGATCTTGACCACTCATGGCATTGTTCAAAACAACCCCAAGATTAACAAAAGCTTCTTGATTCTTTAAACGACAACATGATTTGTGAGTGCCAAAAACCTCACCCAAAAGCATCTTATCAATGACTTCTTCACGTGACCACCCAGTTAATTTTTTCATTGCAGGATTCCACTCTGAGCACCATCCAAATTCATCTGAACCAAATATTGGAGGGATTAATGGGTTGGGATTTTGTACAATAGCTTTGTAATCGCCTTCTAATCGAGTGAATTTGTCCATAACCAACTTCTGACCAGTGATATCTTGTGCTACAAAACACACCCCCACAACATTTTCACGCAAGTCCCTACTTGCACAAGCATTTACAACAAGCCTGATGGAGCCAACCTCAATATGAGGACCATGTGTCTTGATCTCAAATTGAACGTTTTGCTCTTCTTGTCCTGTTGAGAAAGGGGCAAAAAGGTAGGCATAAAAAAGGTCAGATTGTCCCTCACATCATGAACTTGCAAAACACTGAAGTAATGCATTAAGTAATGATCTTGTTTGTCTATGCATTTATATGGCGTGCCTGTTCTTGAACTTCTCTTCTCTATATGGCGGGTGAGTGTAGAAGGAAGAAGATCTCTGTTTTTTTCCCCATCTTTTTTGATAAAAAAATAATAATAAATCAATAATAAAAAATAACTCTTTTAAAAAACTTGAGGAAAAGGCGTAAGGGCACAAACAAGTCAAAAGCAGACTAAACGTGGTGTTAAATCAATAAATCCATATTTAATTATTTTTTTATTTTGTAAAAATAAGAACATCAAGCTAAATAAATTAATTAATTTAAAAAAAAAAAAAAAATCTAACCACAGCACCATTAACAAAATATATTAAAACTAAAACAAAATACCCAATAAACTCTTCATAACACAGCTAACACACACATACACACAAGACCCTCACAACAATTAGACTATTTTGAACAGACTTCTAGAAGTTTAGAAGTTATAATATCACCTTTCAAAATATATAGATCATATAAAACTAAAACGATAATTTGCCACCACAACTTTTAGTACTCCCAGTCATTGCACTATATTATAATCCGTAGGTCAAAGTATAAAAATGGTTGAAGAGGAAAACTAAACCGAAATACCTTGCAATGCCAAAAACAACATCTTCTTGACAACTTCTACAGAAGTATCTTCCACTAACGAAAGAAAATGCTTGCCAATAGCTTTATCCACAGGGAGTCCAGTCAATTCAGCAATTTTTGTATTCCACCCATTAATTGACCCATCTACGTCAACTGCTAAAATCGGCACAGTAGCTGTCTCAATTAACCTGACCATCTCACTTGTTACTGATTCCAATTCTTGCCTCCCTTCAATCTTTAGGTCACCAAGTGTCATTTGAATTGATTTTCGATTTATGTCATCTGTATCTGTATCTTTAAAAGTATTTCTAAGGATCAGTTGTAAAGAGTGGATTGCATCCATTTCATAGTCCTTCCAAGGCAAACTTCTTGTTTTGACTACTTCAAGGAAAGCCTTGAAAGATGATCTTGGATGCATTTTTCTGCCATCATCCTTTTCACCATGTTCATGCTTTGCTCCACCCCACCGAATCTCTGAAGCAGTATGAGATCGAAACCAAAAAATCATATCATTAGCAGTTATCCTCACAGCAGCCATCCCACACACTTCATCACCTAAAGCAAGAGCTCCAGGATATC
Source organism: Benincasa hispida (assembly GCF_009727055.1). Lineage (NCBI taxonomy): Eukaryota > Viridiplantae > Streptophyta > Magnoliopsida > Cucurbitales > Cucurbitaceae > Benincasa > Benincasa hispida. Next base: position 30,671,060 of record NC_052352.1, read on the forward strand.
CTGCATCATACAAGCTGTCAGTACTTATCCCTGTTGAATCCATATGATATTCGGCAAGCCAGGAGGCAATGTCCCGCAACTGGAAGTCGCTAGGTGTCATTCCCAATCGCCAAATTTTGTTCTTATATAACAAGGCCGCCCCATCAGATTTGACGAGATCCATTATGTTAGGACTCCTTGATACAATACCTAAAGGAGCATCACGCATTAGCATGTCGCATAAGAGTGTCTGTGTACGTAGAATATTTTTCTCTATAATTTGATTCTCCAACTCCAATTCCTTGTTCACGTGAATAGCAAATACTTGAGCTAGAAACTCACAAGCATACCTAAGAGGAAAAGGAACAAACCTGGGACTTGTATTATGACACACTACTAACCCCCATAATCTCTTTCTCTTTTGTTGCTGCAAAGCAGGGCCCTCACCATCTTCATCCCCTTCATTAACCACAACTGCCATAACCAAAGAGGCTATAGAGTTCATGTTTTCCATATACTGTAAGTGGCAACTGTGTGGAGCCCTTAATGTTGAACCGCATAAAGTTAGATCAAACTGTAATTTTTCATCTTGGAGTACTTTTAAATGTTTTGCACGACAATCAACAATCATGCGGACCTTATTTTTCATGAACAAAAAGCGTGCAGCTTGAGGAATGTCAGTGGCCGGATAATGCAAACCAAGATATGGCTCAAGGCCAGGCTTTGTGACTTCAGAGATCACTTCCCCATGATCATCATCATGGAATTTATAAGCCATGACTCTATCATAACCTGTTAGTTCAAAAACTTCTTGAACCATTGTGTCACAAAGCCTAGCCATGCACCCACTAGGCAAAGACTGCAACCTAGTAATTGCTTTGGCGGCAAGTTTATATGATTGTAGGGCTCCAGCTGCTGTGACTGGAACTTCATAAGGCTTCACAGGCTCAAAGTCAATGATTAAGCTTCCAGTAACACGATGCACAATTGCATAGAAGGGTTTTCCAGAAGTCTTACAATGCACTAGGATAGGATTAAGAAGTGTAACCTCCGCAAAGCCCAAGGCTTTCAACAGTGAGGAAGCACTAGGTGCAGTGAAAATAGTCCTTACATCTGTCCCTATGCCAAGAACAGGGTAATCCCCCATGCTTGGGACAGCATGACTGACCATGGTCAACATTTCAGGGGCATTTTCACTATATGCAATAACCTTGAATGTTTTGTCATCTAAGGCCAATAAGCAACCAAATGGTTGGATAAGCTTGCCTTTCTGTATATGATGGAGATAAGCTGTTGTAACTTTGTCTGACCTAGGTTGGTGATCTCCACTAACATCACTAGAGACACGCACTGAACTTGAGTAGTCGAATGAATTCCCAGATACCTCAAAATCAGCTTGGAGCTTTGCATCAACAGATGTTTGAGCAATAATTCTGGTGCTATGTCTTGACCGCCCCGAGTTGCTAGAAGACTGGCTAGGTCTTGAGGAAGACATGTTTTTCCAACCTGAAATAAGGTGAAAACAAAGAAAAAATTGAGGACCATGAGGACAACAATTCTGAAGTAAATATCAATCATGGGATTAAAGGAGTATGAGTTTAAAGACATGTTCTCATCTCACCCAATATTCAAACTATCTTTTGAGGTCTGAGCTTAACAAAGTAAAAACTTCTAATTTAAGGGTCAACTTTACATATTTTAATAAGAAACTTTTTGGTATGACAACACCACAAAAGTTGTTTCTAGTCTTATGTAATTCAAAATAGTAACTCGATTGAAAAGAAAAAAAATAAGAAAAAAGCGAAGTAAGACCCCCCATTACTCTTAAAAGAAAGAAAATAAGGAATTGGGGGGAAATAATGAATGCATAATCTTAGCAGATTCACAAACTTGAATTAACGAGTTCCAGCAATCTCAGCAAGAATTACTGTTGTATTTATTCGAAAAAGATCAGCTAGAACTACTTTCTTTCTACTCCAGGCTAAGGTCGGCTAGAACAACTGTTAATTTTCTTCAGGCTAAGGTCGTACAGAACCTTTTTCATTCTTTTCCGGGTTAAGGTCAAAAAGAACATTCCCAACTTCAATTCACATCCGGTACATGGTCAAAAAAACACAGTTAACAATTCAATTGCAGTCAATCATTGAAACAGTTAAAGAAAAAACAACACAAGTAGATAAAGTTAAGCTCAGTATCTATGATGTTAACATCTCTATTCACCGACTAAACTCAGGAGTTGCATCACAGTCAACAAATTTCCCACCTCAAAACTCAAAAACACCACCGCCGGTTCAAAATCACAAACTCTATCCATTTCCCAAAAAAGGAAAGAAAAAATGCCCCACCAGATAAATCATTCCCAAAAGAGCGATTCGGGAATCAGAAAGAACAAAACTACTTAACTGAACCCCCACTCAGGACAGAGAAGAACAATAACAAACAAAGAGAGAAGAAACAGACGAATCAAACAGAATACAAACAGCAACTACACAAATCAAACATTCCAGTAAGAAACTGAGAGAGAAAAGAAAACCGAGAAAAGAACCAACAAACCCAAAGCAAAAGGATTTCCCGGTGGAGCAAGGGCGGTGCCGGTGAATCAGAGGAGCAAAGAGAGGGAAGAGTGAGGCATGGTGGAAGGGAATTTAGAGTGAGAAATGGGATTGAGGAGAGAGAAGGGAGGCGTAGATTCGAAGTTGCAACTTGGCAGTGGCAGTAAGGGATGGGTAAAAGGTCGAGAATGCCCTGACGGTGACGGAAAAAGGTCCGGCGTGGATCCCCAAAAGGACGAACCGGGTGGGGAATAGAGTGGGCCATCCGGTTCGCTCTGACACCACTGAAAAAACCGAATCACATATCCTCGATTTGGGGTTCGTTCGATCCTATCCTATCCAATAATTGCCTTTTTTTTTTTCTTTCTTTCTTTCTTTCTTAATTTTAATTCCAATTATAAAATAAAGATCCTGCCCTCCTAAGTCCTATCCGTTCAACTAAATTTCGCTATCATTCTTGTACTTTCGTTGTAACTTTACCATATATTGTATTTGTAGGACTAACTTGTCAATGGTTAATAGTTAACGTTATAATATTCGTATTATCGAATTTGGGATCAAATATTTGATTTCATACTTCATACTTTAATTACAATATATTTATAAAAATTAAAAAAAAAAAAGTTCTTTTTAACCGTAAATTAGTTCATTATATTTTATTCTCCCAAATTAGTTCATTATATTTGATTCTCCCTTCAAACACATAATTGAAAAAGTTAGCTATTTTAGTTTTGGTGTGAGATCAACCCTTATGGTTGGTTGGCGTAGTTCCATTTGGCATGCTCATGTTTGATAATTTTGTATTTAAAATTTTGCTAAATTCTAAAAAAGAAAAGTATCCATGATCTTTATATCTCACATCGATACTATACCTTGAACTTTAAAAAGGTAAAAGTACCCTTTATTGAAAAAATGATATATAATAACTAACACTAACAAACTGGTTACATCTCAACTAGAAACAATACACTCAATGTATAATATTCAAATTCAAACTTATACTAAATGGTTTAATAAGGCTTAGATATGAAAATAACTAAAAACTTTAAAAACTTTGGTGTTTCAAAATGTATTTGAGGCTCGCTTCGGATAAGCATTGTACTAAAGACAATTATTTATACTATACAAACTACCAGCACACATTGTTTACAATATACGAGTTGCAAGCACACTACAACGACCGTCTTAATATGATACAATAACTAACTCTCATAGAATTGTAACCTCGAACTATGTGGATGAGGCACGAATCTTTGATATTTGCTCTCAAATCAACTCAAGATGAAAAGAAAGAAAGAAATGAGAAAACTCTTCAATTTGAAGTGTGAGACTACAAATGAAAAACCAAGTTGATATTTATTGGCTAGCAACTAAACTCTCAAAACTACAAAATAAAATTAAATAAATACCAAAATTGAAATATTTGTCAAATTTAACTCATTTGAGTTGTTACTTAATCAAAATAAAACCTAACTCATGCAAATTAAAGAAACTAACAATTTAACTTTCGTACATGTTAAATTTGTGCATGAAACATCATCTTAATTTGAAGTTTCAATCCAATGTAAAAGCTTCTATTAATGGATTTAATCTACACAATAAAATCCATTTTTATGTTTTACATATTCATCAAAGTTTCACCTTCTTTCACTATAGATATCCAACACTCTTACATTTAAGTTTGAATGAAAAATATTCTTTTCTTCTCTCTATGGCTTGTTTTACACCTTAATTTTGTTATTTGATTGCAACACTTATTTTTAGCACTTGTAGCATTAGTTGAAATGAGTGATTTGTGTTAGAACGAAATGTTGATCTGAATAATAGTTGTGTCATAGAATGATCACTATTTGTAAAGTAATTTCGGCTTGACTTTGGTGTTAATTGTCTCACGTTAATTGCTCTTCAATATTAATACCACACCCTTAACAGACGAGTACTCGTTAAAAAAAGATTGAAATCAAGTAAACTACAACTTTGCTAAGAACAATAAGCAAAAATAGAGGAACAGATGAGGAAGAAGGTGAATTATGTGTATTATTCTAAATCGATTTATTTCAAATCTACAAATTAAGAGAAAAATGTTATCAATTTCAAATATATAACGTTTAAAAAATTATAACATTTTGGTCCAAAACTTGAATGGAAAACTATGATAATATAAACACAAAAACGCAATGACATGTACCCGCCCGTCTAGATGAACGAATAACAGTAGCCTGAATAGTCAATTTTCTAGATGTTTGTGACAAGTAGGTCTATAAGGATGACTCGATTATCCTCAAACAATTTCTCAATATCAAATTATTGTAAAAGACGGCTAGTAAACACTATAAACTAATAATTTCAATTATATAATTAAAAACACTTTCGTCAGTTGAGTTTTTTTGTTTTTATTTTTTCTTTTATTGTATTATCATTTGAAGTTATCATTAGAGTTAGTCATTAGAGAGGAACAACGAAATTGGTGGTTTTGGACTTGATCGCCTAAGGTGATCGTCGAAGTTGGCTATTAAAAGTAGTTGTCGCTAAAGTTGATCATTAAAGGTGGTCCTCAATGGGGTTGGTCATCTGAAGTGAATATAGTGTTGGTCGTCATAGGTTGTTGTCATCAGAATTCATCATCAAAGATGGTATTCATTATTGTTACCGTCAAAGATAATTGTCGGAGCTTGGAGTTGTTTGCAGGAGTTCGTAGCTCGAGATCAGAGTTATGGTCATCGGAATATGTCGTCGGAGTGTGGTATCAGATTCGTCGGTAGTGGCTGACGGTTGGAGCCATTTAAAACATTGAAAAAAGGGAGAGTTTGAGTGAGTTGGGGTGAGTTGGTAAAAATAACCAACTCAACTCTACCAATATTTAAAGTTAGTGGAAAAAATATTGAGTTGGCTATTTTTACCAACTCAATCTAACTCATGTTGGTGAGCAAAGCACACCCCTTGTGATCAGGTAAACCACCCATTAAGCCAATATTTTAATACAAGTCCCTAAGATGAATACGTAAAAGCCAGTGCTCACAGGTAAAATAAATGCAAGTTTAGGACCCTCTAAAATTTTATTCCAGGCACCTTAGTTGATATATTAGTTTCTTAATTGTTTTGATGCTTAATCATTAATGCTCAAGCTAGATGATACAAATCATGAAATGTATGTTTTTGGGCAATATTTTGATAATTTTACATAGAGAAAATGGTCATTTACATGTGTTTTACCTCAACATGTAGCCTTAAATGGATAAATTGGTCATATGATGGTCCTTTTGTTATCTTAAGTAGGGTTTTACTAGTTTTGGATGATTTTATGAGGTTTTAATGAGAAATTTTTACCGTATTGCAGAATTTGCTGTCAATGTGCCTACATTGCTCAAAGTTGATGTGCCCACATCAAAATCCTAATTTCTAGAATCGTGCTCAGTCATCCACAATTGTTATTCTCTTAGTCCAAAATCCATTTTTGACCTCTCCTTAATCAATTTGGACCTATAAAAGGATGGGAGGCTTCCTCTTTCAATCATCTTTGAAATTCAACCGCCCTTGGATGAGATCTCACCCTCTCAGTAAAAAAAAAAAAAAAACTTCATGAGTGAAAGTTTCTCTGAAGAACATTAGCTCTAGGTCATCCCTACCTTGTAAGAACGTGCGTAGAGAGATGACTCATCTTTGAGAAAGGAGAATCTACCCTAGGGGAGAGATTAGGCGAGTTAGAGATTGCTTCAAGGAATTCTTTTATTGTATTTTCTAGCATTTTTCTTTAGTTTATCTTCACACTTTCCATTTTCATCTTTTATTTGTTGCACGTTTATCTTGTAATCATGGTTTATGATACGATGAAATCTATTCATTTGTTCTTAATCATGAGCTAAATTCTCTAAAGGGTTTAGTTATGTGAATACTTTAGGTTTTTATGGATTGAGCAATGCCTATGCTTCATACCTTTTTGACTTGTACATTCCCTTTGTTGAGTTTATGGATAAGAATTTGTTAATTTAAATTGACCACTTAATTTAGCAATCTAGTGAAGTCTTAACACTGAGAAGATTAGAATATAAATTGATTTCACAAAGGAATATGGGATTAAAAGCCTTGAAATAGAATTCTTACGTAGTCTTAAAAATAAGATACACCATAGGATAAAGAAATTGCATGAAATTAATCTAGGATTTAGGTAACCATAGAAATATAGAAATTAATTGCTTAAGCTCTTAAAGGAACTTGACATAAGATTGAATAAGAGGAGTTTTCTGTTTATGACTAAGTTACTGTCCAGATATGATGCAGCTGCATTGATGAAGGCATAGTGCCCCCTGGATGAAAATAATTGTATTCATGTTCATTAATCTTGTTTACTATTTTTAATCAACATTCCTCTTAGTCATATTTATTCACACCTGGTTACTTTCAGATACATTGATTGCACTTCCCTAGAATAATTGAAATTGAAACTAGTCTCGTGGTATTAGACACTCGAAAAATTCTAAGGTTTATTACTTCATTGACAGTACATGTTTGTCCTTAGACCATATTTACTCTCATTTTATTACTCATACACAATCGGTCGATCACATGACTATTTGTGAATCCTAAAATTTATGTACAGGGTTCGGTTAGTGGTTGCTTGGTGTTTAAAAATTATATGAGAATGTTAGATTTTAACATTGAGCATGAGACTTATCTAAGCTTGGAAGGGCCTTTTAAGTACTTTTACCTTCTTGATCTATGAAATTAGATGTTTTTAATAAATCTTTAATAATACATTTTATTCTTAATTTAACTAAAAGACTTATATTATGCAATAATCCATTAACGTATTTGGTTGCTTAATGTCCTTAATCTTCTAATCAAAGGTTAATTGTTCTATTGATTTAAGTTTTGACTCGAGAGGGTAGGATTTATATTAGAACAACAAATTCATCTATTAGTTTTTCTAATAAAGGTGGTTAATTATTTTTAAAGGTAAGGACTGATCCTTGGTTGACAGCAGAAATGGTCTACTCATAGTGATAACGAGATAGATTAGGTATACTTTTGAGTAATTTACAGAAGATTTGTAAAGTCTTGTTTGTCTTTAAGAATCATAGAATATAATAATGTTAGGTTTTAACTGTAAGTAGGAGAATTAATTGAGCTCCACAGAGGAAGTTAATGACTAAAGTGTCTTCTTGGCTTATGTTTGTTCCATGATAAAAGTAGTCTTTTAATTGGTTAGTTTATTACTCCATTGCATGAATACTATCTTAAAATTTATCTCTAATTGTTGTCTCCAATAAATTAGGAGTAGGAGTAGCCTTAATTAAATCAACCATTTTCATTTAATCTTTCTAGATAAAATATTGTAGAAGCAGTTGTGGTACTTAACTAAATTAATGGCCCATCTAGTGGACGACACTCGAACTCAATCACTATATTAAAACTTGACAATGTACACTTGTAGTTTTGCATGGTTGAAAAATCGTGCAACATAAAGGTTGTTCTTGATCTTGAAAAAGAGTGGTTTTAACGATTTGATCTTGAATTGTAGAAAGGATATGGTTTGCTCTTGCTCCGATAAAAATGTTGTAGTGGTTCGACTCTAAGTTTTGGAAAGAGTCAAATTTGTAGTGACATACCTAAAAGAAGTTTGAGAAGTGGACTAGACCAGGTTGTGTCAAACCACTATAAATTTTCAGTATCAATTTCTCTATCCCTATACTACTTTAATTTTTCAATTAATTTGTTATTATAGTTTATTGCATGAATTTAATTGCAATATTTGTTCTTTAAATTAAATGTTTATATTGGTTTACTTTAGGTTGGTTGAATTTAGTTTTGCATATTTATATCACCAATTTTATTATGAAAATTAAATTAGATAGTTGAATTTGTTCATGTCAATTTATTGATCATTTTGAAGTGAATGCATATGTAATTGTTTAAATTACTTGTTAGCAAATAGTTTGTTAATCTATTTAATTGAACCTACGTTAAAAAAAATTAATAAGATTGAATAAACACTATTTACCATTTTCCTCCATCTAGGATTGCCATACTATTCTTACCGTTCATGTCTTAAGCCTTAAGCCTCACATCTCACACTCATGCCTGAACGTTATGCCTTAGACCTCATGCTTCATGTCTCATATGTTATGGCTTAGCCTCATTCTCTATGTCTTGGGTCTAATGGCTTATTCCTTAGTCTCTCAATCTTTATGTCCTATGTCTTGGCCTTCGGTTTGGATAAGGTTCGGCCCTTAGGATAGTCTTAAAGCTAGGTTCTTACCTTCACCAACTCGATGGATTTAGGTTGAGTCGTTTACCTTTTTATTGGGTTTGGTAGGTGATAACTCTTAAAATGAACTATCTTTCTCGACCTAAATCAAGTCACGTTGCGGGCACTGAAGCCTTTTTTAGTAGAGTCACAATGCTTTCCTATAGTGACATAATACTCTCGCTCTTATTTAAATATTTCTTTCGTTTTTAGATCATTCTATTTGAGCCTCCAGCCCTCTCCCCCATTATCTCTACTATTTTCTTAGTTTTTAGGCCTTTAATTTAGTTTTTACTTGTAATCAAGTTTGGATGACAAACTTAGCTTCTTCATCACCACAAGAAGGTAAGGTTTGTTTATTTCTAGTTTTAAAGATTTGGAGGAACCCAAATATAAATTTTGTAGGGGTTTATATTTAATTCAATATCTAAGAGTGAATCAATATCTAAGCTTCTTCATCACCACGAGAAGGTAAGGTTTGTTTCTTGACTGCAAGTATCTTTAGTTCATGTTTGAATTCTTTAGCATGCATGTGTTTGTTGATTGGATTGATAATGCAATTGTGTTGAATGGATGTCTAATTGCTAAAAATCTTTGCATAATCCATAATTGGTTTGTGATTGATAGCCAAGTAACAATAAATCGTATCATGGGTGTGTGTCCTACGAGATATTACCAAGGGCACTTAATCGGTTTAGAACTAAAAAACAAATTGATTAATTAATTAGGTGTTATCTGTTAATTAATCGTCGTGGCCATACTTCCTTAGACCTCAATACAAGTGTTTAATAAGTTAAGAATGCACTACATTCTCTAAGAGAAGATTGGTGCTCCCTTGGATGAACATATCTTGGTGCATCCCAAGTATGGTTCAAGGAAATGCTGCCAGTGGCATTTTCATTTTGTAAAAAAATATTTTTTCGTAATTTTTTTGTGTGGTAAAAAAGTGGGAAGTACAAATGATGGCAGCACTTAATTATTACTCCTTTCTCTAATTGGTTAGCATTTAGTTTAATTAGGATGCAAGTCTCAATTAATAACTTAAGACGTTTAATTCGACATTTCTGCATGGAGTAGACCGTATGCTTGCACTTGTCTGAAATAGAAATTCTATTATCAAAATTTGCACTCCGTAATTCTGTTCTTTTAAACTAAAACACTTAAAAAAATTACATAACTATCCTTTCATAATTTTCATATCTTTACTTTTCTATACTTTATTTTATCCATCCATACCAATTCCCCCATTTAATGCTTTAATTAGGAAATCAATATCACAAAATTATGTCATGCTTTTGAAAAACATTCAAAATATGCTTTCTTAGGCTTAGGTTTTTGTTAGTTTTCGTACTTAAATGTGTTCATTAATGCTTTTCCTGTTGAGTTTGTAGGAGCTGAGCAATTGGATGAAATTGGAAAAAATTTGAAAATTAATGAAGAAAAGAGGGCTTAAAGACTTAATTTTGGGTCTTGGATATGAAAAAGAGAGGGGAAAAAAAAAAGCTAAGAAGGCATGGAGGAAGTGTTTTTGATGCTCAAAACTCAATAATGTCAAAGGTGAGAGCGTCATGACGCTCCAAAGATTGGTTCGCGCACAGTGTCACGAAGTTGGGGTGCGCAGGACAAAAATGGAATCGTGTTGCGACGTTACATTATAGCGTTGTGATGCTATCGTTTCTCCAACATATATATCTTCATTCGTTTCTTCAATTTAGGATATAGAGTCCTGGGGTTTCTGAGGTCGAGAGAGAGGTCAAAGCATATTATAGAGAGCTTTGTAGCTGAAGATGATCAAAGAATGTTAGTGGGTTGATTCTACCTTAGAGAAGGAGTCGGATCATCGGGTAACTCTTTCAAATCCTTTCTTGTCTTTAAAATTTTCCTCTACAATTTGTACTCAGAATATGGTTCTATTTATAGAAACCATATTTGACTAATTTTTTTTTCATTCTTGGTGTTCAACCTAAATTGAGTTGGGGATCTTGGATTTTTATCAATAGCCCTCTTTTTATTAGTTTCTATTTTAGGAATAACCTATTTTTATAGTTGAACTTTATTGGAAGAATACTAATGGATGAAACAAGGGATGAACCCTAAAAAAGTAATTAAAAAAACTTGATTATAAGTGATAAATGCATGAACCTTCAAAATAATAATAATAATAAATAAATAAATGCATGGTCTTCTCTTGGGCTTATGAAGTCTTTTCTGTCACATGATCTTTGTACAGATGAGAAAAATCTTCAAAATATAAAATAAGGGGAAAAAAACATGAGAAGACCCAAAGGGGTTGGATAGACAAAGTAATATAAAAACCCATATCCTCATGAATTATTGGTCTTTTGAAGGGTCCATACTCCATACAGAGCAAAATATACATGCCAAGTTCATTCTTACTTTGCAATTTATATATATTTTTTATATATAGTTGGGTTGAGTGCTGCCATGTCCCATTTCAGCTGGCAGGCTGAAGCAAACTGCATAAGTCTCATTCTCTCTCATTATTTAAGGCAAATTTTTTTTTTTAAGAAAAGTCATTTTTATTTAAATTTTATTTTATAAAGATCCGTTTAAAATATACTTTAAGAATATTTTAAAAGTTATTACGAGAGGTTGTTAATTTTTTTTCAAAATGATTTATTTTCAAAATTAAACACTTAAAACATTAAATCAAATACGTCTTTCTTCTCACCACCTAATATTGTTGGGCATAGGGCATGCTCTTCCACCTTCATAGACCAATCCATTTCATCATTTGTGGTAAAAGTAAAACCAAGCCATGTTTAGGGAGTCTTTTTGGTCTTTAGGATTATTATTTAATTCATGTTAGATAACACAACTTTGTTATTAAATAAAAAATAATTTATAGGTCACATAGGCCTCTTTCATAACCGGATTTATTTTTTGGATTCTCATCATTGTAATTGTTTTCTTACCTTTTCTTAAATGATTTCTATATATCTTGGTTAGGGAAACATTTAAATTTCTTAGCCATTTTTTTTAAAAAAAATTTAGGCTCCATTTAGGGGTATTTGGTCCCCCAAGTTGGGTTGAGTTGGGTGGGTAAAAAAAAACTCACCCACCGTTTGGTTAATCAATTACTAAAGAGATTTATTATCTCGTTATTCGCATTTACTCACATTTCTCACTTCATTATTCGCATAAACTCTCCTAATTACCCTCCTCCTGTAATAATTACCAACTCAACTCGATTCAACTCTACATGCCAAACATCCCCTTAGTAACAATTTTGTTTTGAGTTTTCTATTTTTAAAATCTATGCTTGTTACCCTTCGATTTTCCTATTAGTTCACATTACTTAAAAGAAAGAATATATAATCAAACTTCTAGCTAAATTTTTAAAACAAAAACAAGTTTTTGGAAACAACTTTTCTTAGTTTTCGAAGCTTGATTTGATTTTTTAAAACATGATAGAAAGTTGGATAACAAAACATAGAAACTTATAGGAGTATAATTAGTATTAATTTTCAAAAAGTAAAAATAAAAAATAAAAGAAAAATTATTTCAAATGGTAAAACTGTTGAAAATATTTACAAAATATAGAAAAATTTTAGAACTATTAATGATAGACGTTGATCAGTGTCTGTCAATGTCACTGATTGACACTGATACATTGACATAAGTCTATCAGTGTCTATCAGTATCCATCATTGATAGTTCTAAATTTTTGCTATATTTTGTAAATATTTTGGTTCATTTTTCTATACAACCCAAATAAAAATAATTATCAAATAAGATCTTAATTTTTCTCTTTAGAAAAATTATTTTTATTTTTTGAATTTGATGAATAATTCAAACCTCTCTTTGAGAAAGCTAAAAACCATTCTAAAATAATATGAGTAAGAAAATATAAATTTCAAAAACTAAATTTTTATCAAGATTCAATCAATATGTACTTTACAAAGTTCAAAACTCTAATTAGTTCAATATCTATCGTCATGCTTGTACTTGTGGAACTTGTCGCTGTTGAGGTAATCGAGAAATGGCTGAATACCTCCCAATTAAGTATCTCATGGACTTCCTCATGGGACTAAATGAGTCTTTTGCAATTGAATTCATCCATAGTTGATAAAATTTCTTCATGTACCGTTTGCCCTTTAGCAAAACAAAAAAGATTGTTCTTTCATTTTAATAGTCATTTGTCTTCAAATATCTTCGATCTTATACATGTAGACATTTGGGGACCAATTTTCAACAATAATTCATATTGGTTATTCATTTTTTTCTTATCATAGTAGATGATGCTCGTTATACTTTGGGTTTTTGTTGGGCTTGAGTTGTGGAAAAATGGGCTGAAGGAATTGACTTATTAAATCTTTTGGGCTTTGACAATATGATGGCCCTTAAATGAATACCAAAAACCACCTTATTTCTTCACACAAATACAAAACAACGTGCTGAAAGCACAATCCGTGTGATGAAGGATCTCAACCTTACACTTTGATGGCTGAGATTAGAGCTTAACACTTCTGCTGGTTATGCACTTCGAAAGACTAACTTTTCTTTTCTTTTGTAGAGAAAGAACAAGAAAACGAGAGAAAAGAAAAGAGAGAATCACCGGGAGGCTGTCGGAAATCGTAGAGGGCGATGAGTCTTTAGTCGTCTAGGCGATGGGAGGTAAAGCTGGATGTCGTCTAGAAGATAAGGGACAAGTCGTCTAGACGATGAAGGCTTTACTGAAGATTGTCTAAACGAGGTCGTCTAAACGATGGTCGCCTACACGATGAGACTTGCAGAAGTAAACGATCGTTGGCTAAAAGCTAGACGATCATTTGCTAAAAGCTACATGATCGGTGGGTTAGGGGTATAGATAGAGGAAGACGATAAGAAGAAAAATAACACGATAGTTTTACGTGGTTCGACCAAGGGAGGCCTATGTCCATGGAGAAGCTTACGAGAGTTTTATCCAAGATTGCTTCAAGATAAGTGTGATCACTCAATTACAATTTGCTCTCTCTCGCTTTATAAATTAGTTACACAAGTAGCTTGATCTGTAACAAATTTTGTAACTGAATGAAGTTATTTTCACCTTCTGTATAACAATCTCCACCTTGAAATGAACTTCCTGCTTTCTTCAGCTTCTCTGGTCTGACTGTATCTTTCCTTTAACCTTTGTCTCTCAGCTCAAACCCTATTATATCAAGGTACTTCTGGAGTTTGAGCTGAGTGACTGTTTTTGTCAATATGTCGGAGGAATTCTCTAAGGTATGAACTTTCAGAACTTCAATCTGTTTAGCTTTTATTTGCTGTTGTATGAAATGATATTTCACATCTATATGTTTTGTTCTGTTGTGGTACTGAGGATGCTTTGATAAATGAATTGTACTCTGATTATCACAAAAGATCTTCACTGTGTTCTATTTAATTCCGAAGTCACTTAGGAGACCCTTTAGCCATAGGCCTTCCTTCACTGCTTCTAATAGTGCTATGAACTCAGCTTCTGATAGTGCTGTGAACTCAGCTTCAGTAGTAGGAAGGGCTACTACTGATTGTAAGATAGCCTTCCAGCTTAGGACACACCTTCCAAATAGGAAGATATACCCTGATAATGACCACTTCTTGTCTACATCTTCGGCATAATCTGAGTCTACATAACCAATCAGCTCTGGTTCACTATCTGGTAGTTGTTGGTACATTAGTTTAGCATTAGTAGTACCCTTTAGGTACCTCATAATCTACTTTGTAGCTTTCTAGTGCTTCTTACCTGGATTAGCCATGTATCTACTCACCAGGCTAGTAGCATAGGTAATGGTTAGGTCTTGTAGACACCATTAGATACATCAAACTTCCCACAACTTGGGAATAAGGAACTGTTGACATGATTTGCTGATGCTCAATATCTGAATCTTTGGGTGAATTCTCTATTGAGAGTTTGAAATGTTTAGCTATAGGAGTAGTTACTGCTTTAGCCTCTGTCATCTGATACTTCTTTAACAATTTATTTCAGTATTGTGACTGATCAATGCTTAGAATACTTGTTTTTCTGTTTCTAATAATGGTATTCTTGTTGCATTTCCCATGTCTTTCATTTCGAACTTTGATTTCAGTAGATCTTTTACTTTATTCAGTTCTTTCATAGTTGCTTCTGCTAGAAGCATGCCATCCACATATAGTAACAAGTAGATAGGATGAGTATAGGACCCTGTATTTATGTAAACACAGCTGTCATAGCTTCTATAGAAACTATTCTTCTAAACAAAGTCACTAAACCTTCTGTTCCAGCATCTTGGGGACTGTTTGAGGCCATAGATAGATTTTTTCAGTAGGCACACATAATCTTCCTTCCCTTTGACCTCATACCCCATCGGTTGGCTCATGTAGATAACTTTCTCTAGGAAGCCATGTAGAAAAGCTGTTTTGACATCTAGTTGCTCCAGCTCTAGGTTATTTTAAGCTACAATAGATAACAACAATCTGATAGAAGTTTGTTTTACCACTGGAGAAAAAATCTCATTAAAATCAACACCTGGTCTCTGTGTAAAGCCCTTAGCAACCAACCTAGCTTTAAATATAGGTCCTTGATCATTAGGAAACCTTCCTTCAACTTGTACACCCATTTGGATGCAATTGGTTTGCATCCTTTAGGCAAAGGTGTCAACTTCCATGTGTTATTTCTCACCAGTGAATCAACCTCTTCATTCATAGCTTCTATCCACATCTTAGCTTTAGAACAACTCACTGCTTCCTCAAAGGTTGAGGGTTCTACATCATTAGTTAAATCAGAAGCATTCAAAGCTAAGTAGTCTTGATACCTTGATGGTGGCACAATGTTTCTTCTCTGCCTATCTCTAGCTAGGTTGTAACTTCTCAACTCTGGTTCTTCTTGCTCAGGATCAATAGTAGCATCTTCTACTTCTTCTTCTAGATGAGGTAGTTAATCAAAATATGATTCAGTGCTTGAAGGATCAGAAGTAGGAATTAAAACTTGCTCCACCTCAATTGTATCATTCTTCTCTTGAGGTACTGAAACATTAGGGTTAGATTTCTGCATATACATTTCATCTTCTCTGAAAACCACATCTCTACTAGTTATGCATCTTTTCTCAGTAGGGTGCCACATTCTAAACCCCTTAACACCTTCTGTGAAGCCCAAAAACATACACTTCACAACTCTGGCAGCTAATTTCCCTTTACTCTGATGAACAAAGCCAGTGCAGCCAAACACCCTTAAGTTATTCAGGTTAGGAGGCTGTTTGGTCAACCTTTCTTCATGGGTTAGAAGATTAAGAGATGCATGAGGGCATCTATTCAGTGTATAGATAGTATATGAGGCTACCTCAGCCCAAAATTTCTCAGGAAGTATAACATCAGATAATAGGCCTCTTACTCTCTCCATTATTGTTCTGTTCAACCTCTCTACTGCCCCATTTTGCTGAGGTGTATACCTAACTGTCTTGTTTCTAGTTATACCATGTTGTCTGAAATAAACATTAAACTCCTTTGCATAGTTCTCAAGCTCATTATCAGTTCTAAGACACTTAATCTAATACTTAGACATTTTTTCAACCATGATCTTCCATTCTTTAAATTTTTCAAAAACTAAATCCTTAGATTTAAGGAAATAGATCCAGCTCTTTCTTGAGTAGTCATCAACAAAAGTTAAGAAATACCTGACACCACTTAATGATTGAAAAGGTGAAGGACTCCATAGGTCTGAATGCACATAGTCAAGGATGGCCTTGGTTGTGTGCTGAGCCTTCACAAAGCTCTGCCTAGTAATCTTCCCTATTATACAATGTTCACAAAAGGATAGGCTCTGATGAACTCCCTTAGGTAGAATACCTTGGTTGGCTAGAGCTTGTAAACCTTTGGCACTAATGTGTGAGAGTCTTTTGTGCCATAGGTCTTCTTCAATAGGCTGATTTTGAGTCACAATCAAAGCTGAGTGTACCTTATGAACTCCTTGCACTACATACACTCCATTAATCTTCACCCCTCTAAGGATAGGCTTACTGTTCTTAAAAACTTCATAATAACCTTCCTTGCCTCTGTATTCACAGCCAATAGAATCAAGCATGCCTAGTGAAATTAGATTTCTCTTCAGCTTAGGCACATGTCTGACATTTCTTAAGAGCTTGTATGTTCCATCTTCTATTTTTAATGAGACTGAACCAATCCCAACCACTAGACATGAGTTATTGTTTCCCATGTAGATTGATCCTCCATCCAATTCTCTGTAAGTACTAAACAAGCCTTTATAGGGTGTCATGTGGAATGAACACCCTGAATTTAGAACCCAATCTAGGTTCTTATTAGCTTCTTCTTCTGCCCTGCAATTAGAGGTAGCCAAAGCATTAGAATAAAAGTAAGAGTCCTCACAAACTAAGGCTTCACCTGACTGATTTGGTTGGACTTTGGGTTGTAGCTGAGATTGCTTATTTTTCTGCTCATTTTTCCACTTCAATGTTCTGCAATCTTTGATTAAATGTCCAAGCTTTTTACAATATTTTCATTTGACCTTGGACTTCTCTTTCCCTTCTTCATCATTTGAGCTCTGTTTGCCTTTTCCCTTGTTGTTCTGACTTCCCCTTTACAAACAGGCCTTCTGCACTAGACTTGTCTTCTTTTCTTGTAATGAGCTCCATTTCTCTGATCTTAAGAGCAGAAATTATGATATCAGTAGTAGTGGAATCTCTCCCATATTTTAGGGTTCTCTCCCATATTTTAGGGTTATTTTCACTTCTTTATAGGATTCAGGCAATGAGTTAAAAAGCACAAATGGTTTATTATCTGCCCCAATTTCTTCTCCCTAAGTCTTGAACTCAGTAGTAATTCTCTTGAAATCATCTAGATTCTCTGTTAAAGACTTTGATGCACTCATTTTGAATGTGAAGAACCTTTCCCTTAGGAAAAGTTTATTGGGTAGATTCCTTGTCTCATATAGCTCATTCAATTTGCTCCACATCTTGTAAGTTGTCTCCTGATCAATCGCTTGCCTTAGAACATTATCTGACAAGTTTAAAACCAACGTTCCATGAGCAATTAGCTCCATATTTTCTTTTTCTTCTTTTGTTGTTGTGCTTGGCAGCTTTGCTGGATCATCTAGGGCCTTATGTGCCCTCTGTTGTCCCAAGATAGCCTTAATTTTGGCTGGCTTTCCATAAACCAAAATCGCCTTTTTCATCAAATTTCTCGATGTCATACCTTGCAACTGCCATTTCTGTTTCGAAATTCAACTAAAAGAATCCAAGATTTTTGCTTCTTTGAATCTTGACTAATCTTGAAGCTTTCTTGCAGGCTCTGATACCACTTGTTGGGCTTGAGTTGTGGAAAAACGGGCTGAAGGAACTGACTTACTAAATATTTTGGGCTTTGACAATACGATGACCCTTAAACAAATACCAGAAACCACCTTATTTCTTCACACAAACAAAAAACAACGTGCTAAAAGCACAATCCGTGTGATGAAAAATCTCGACCTTACACTTTGATGGCTGATATTAGAGCTTCACACTTCTATTGTTTATGCATTTCAAAAGACTAACTTTTCTTTTCTTTTGCAGAGAAAGAACGAGAGAAAAGAAAAGAGAGAATCGCCAGGAGGCTGTGATGCGTTGTTTTATTGGTGGAAATATGGATGATATGCGTTGATGGATTGCGTTGTGCACTCAAGTTTCCTCAGAGGAATCCAAGTGTAAATTCCTCTGAGTTTCTTGGTAAGTCTAGGGTTGAACACAGGGACTTATGGAAATAGTTGCGTTTGAGATTTTTATGAAAACTTGCCAATTGAATAAATAAGTGTTGGGTTGTTGTTGCATTAATGAAAATAATAACGAATGCGGCAGAGTTCAAAAAGATTTGGTAAACAAGAAATACGATGAATATGTGGTGAACAGGTTGAGAAGGGTTTCTAACACTTCTTAGGATGCGTTCATGCCTTGCGATCATGCAACATGCACACAATAGTAAACCACCTCTCAGCATGAATGCCACGGCTTCTAAGGCTAGAACGCATGCAATAAATATGCGATATGTTTACAGGGTTTACACATAAACCTCTATTTCTATTTATGCGATGACAACATGACATTCACACAAATATGCGACCACATAATATCATTCCTATTCCTAGGATGCATGCGATGCAAGTTGACAAACAGAGCTTATCTCTAAGTCCCCATCTCTTGTTTATGCAAGCCTAATCTTGCTCTTTCAATTCTATATTCTAACCTAGCTCTCTTGAGACATTAGGTTCTTTCTTTAGATTCTCTCTCGAGTAACTCTAAAGGGGTATTTTGCACAACATAAAACAAGACAATCACAAGCAATGAACTTCCTAGATCATATTAGCTTAGTTCTTCTCAACCCATTCAACTAGTTTAGCTACTCATGCGTATTAAGAGAGTGAGCAGATGTAGCAATAGAACTTCCATTGAATAGATATAAGATGAAGTACAGAATAACAATGCAAGTATATTAAAGAGCCTGGAACAATTTCTTGCTGCCAAGCGTTACACTGTTTCTACTCGTGCTCTAAAGATATTCTCGGTTTCGCGAGAGTCGGCCCGCTCTCTGCTCTTACGCCCCAAGGTTCTCTCTCGAGCTGCCTTGGACGATCTCCGACGTCACCATTCTTCTCTTGCTCCGCCATAAAATGGAAAAGAAAACTATGAACAGAGGTATGAACTTGTAATGGTGATGAGGTAATCGACTGCTTAACCCCTTCTCTGAAGAATGCACTTAGTATTTATAGGGGCATCAAAGGTGAAAGGCGGCTTGTCTCTCCTGGTTATACAGATGGGATAGCTTTAATTCCTGACTGACGCACCGGATAATTGTCACCGATAAAGCTGGATATACTTTGTGACCGTTATTGACTGTCAACTTAATTTGGATCCGATTGCTGTCAGCTTTCTATCCCATCGATCTTAATTGTCCTTTTGTCTGGATGCGTCTACCATGTTGCAGTGATTCTTCTTGGGTGAATGTTTGCGAGCATGATTAATGAAAAGTCTTATGGTGAAGTTGCGCTCAACCAATGTATTCCTATAATCGCATTCTTTGCATTGCGTTAACACATTATTGACAATCGCAAAATTTGTATAATGCAATGCATGTCCATGCCATAAACTTGTAAATGCAAAATGTAATCTTATGCATCATAAACTTGTTGTGACATAGATTTTATGCGATGATGATATGTGATACTACTTCTAGATATGCTTTATTAACAAAGGTTCTTGTAGTATGTTGTGCATTGTCACAAGTTTTCTTGCGTTGAAACCAAGTATAATTTCACCGCAAGTTTCTTGGTGTGATCCAAGGTCGAACACAGGGACTGTTTTAGGTTATTGCGTTATGCTTGTGATACATGTGACCAGGGATTTTTTTTTTCAAATTAATAAAGTTCTTGTGTATAGGAAATTAAACATGCGATAATGTAAAGTAAAGCGGTAAAAATGTATTAATAACATAAATTGCGTTAAAGTAAAATTGCGATAAAGTAAATCTAAGCTAAGATGATACAAGATATAGGATTCTGATACAAGATATTGAGGTCAAGGCTGGTTGTGAAGATTATGCAAGGATCGTGTAATGTGGTGACAAGTCTTATGTACGAAGCAGAAACAGAAAAAATAACTAATATAAACAACGGAAGTTCCTTAATTGCGTTAAAGATATAAGTACTGTTCCACTTTTCCCTTGGCGTACATCTCTCGGTGAGCGGCCACGTTCCCACATCTCTGTGGTGAAACAGGGATGAACATAATGAACGTAAGGTTGCTTCCACTCTGAAAGTACTACTCGCTTTAGTTAATGCGTTCTTCTAACCTTCTCTCGACAGATCAGAATGACATCTTCACTTCTGCTCTCACAGGTGAAGATACCGTCTAGCATGTTCCAGCTAAACATATTTAACAGATTAAGTTACTTGTTTAATCCATATTAATTACCAAGGTATTAAGAAAACTTCATAGAGAAATCGACTAATGGAGGAACGAAAATAGACCGAAAAGTGGTACTGAAAGTGATCAAGGCATTTAATAAAGCTATTTAGCGTCTAATACATGATTTATGAATGAAGAGATTTAGAAGATGAAATAAACTTGATGAAATAGAGTTAGAAACAAATACAAATAAGTGCCAACATCTTAGCATCGATCTGGATGGAGATTTGCTTGCCGGTGTGGATGAAGTGAATGGATGGATGAGCTTCCCTCTCAGGCTTGCTCAACCGGTAGCAGACATCTAAGCATAGAGCTTCACGTCGGGGATCTAGCAGATTCGCACTGAGACTCACCTCTCGGCCTTGTCTCTTCTCTTCCCGGATTTCTTCCGATCAGTACTCAGCTCAGCCTTTTCTCTCAATAATCCAGCAGCAATTAGCCCTCGTATCAATTATACCCGTATCAAGTATATCTTCTCTGAATTCTATGGGGGTATTTATAAGTGAAAATCTTTGACTCTTGGCTTGTAGACCCCACTTCTTGTTATGGAAATTCCAATGATGGGGGAAAATATTCCTTCTGTGATGCAATCAGACTGTCAAATCTGCATAACGGTTAGTCGTACACGTGTCACAATCCTCCGCGTTTGCATTGCTCAGCTTCATCTTTCGATCGGTTGCTCGCATGCAGTGTTGTTTTTATTACCGCATGCGGTTGAAATTCAGCTTAGGATCGATTATCGCATTGCGCTGTCATTGCGTTAATCGTCTCTTCATTGTTAATTTGACGGGCACAATGTAACAGAGTTGCGTTGTTCAATTTCTCGTTGAGCCTTGATCGCAAGCAAGACTTGGTTTCCTGCAAAACAGAGTAAAAATATCCTCTTCTACCATCTTGACGATGTGAGTGGGTGTAATTGCGATAATTCATAATTATTGTATTTCTGAGCTCATTTGCTATACAATTGACGCATATTCCTTCTCTTTTGGCCGCAATATCTAGATAAGGCAGCATAAATAACTTGTATTTCTACAAGTTATCAATTATTCTGTACAAAAATATAAAATCAATTGCTCTAATGCGTTGGATGCATGTATCGTAATATTATAGAATTTATTAATGGACGCAATTAACATATTTCATCAACATAATCCAACATTGTTTAAGGATTTAGCACTAGATAACGTGCATTTCTACCTGTTATCAGGCTGCCGGAAATCGCAGAGGGCGATGAGTCTTCGGTCGTCTAGGCGATGGGAGTAAAGCTGGATGTCATCTAGAAGATAAGGGACAAGTCGTCTAACGATGAAGGCTTTACTGAAGATCATCTAACGAGGTCGTCTAAACGATGTCATCTACACAAAAATGTTTTTTAAACAATTTTTTTGAGCTTGCAGAAGTAAACGATCGTTGGCTAAAAGCTAGACGATCGTTTGCTAAAAGCTACACGATCGGTGGGTCAGGGGTATACGATAGAGGAAGACGATAAGAAGAAGAACACGATAGTTTTATGTGGTTAGGCCAAAGGAGGCCTACGTCCACGAAGAAGCTGACGGGAGTTTTATTCAAGATTGCTTCAAGATAAGTGTGATCACTCAATTACAATTTTCTCTCTCTCACTTTACAAATTAGTTACACAATGTATTTAAAGGTAGCTTGATCTGTAACAGATTTTGTAACTGAATGAAGTTATTTTCACCTTATGTATAATAGTTTTCTTGCTTAAACACAAGTCTGATGTTTCATTTATTATTCCTCGATTTTTTCAACTCATTAAAACTCAATTAAACATATGAGATCTGAGAATGCTCATGAGTTGCACTTCCCTGAGTTTTTTCAAAGAAAAAAAGGGGTTATCTATCGGTAATCACGGTTTAGCTATCCTCAACAAAATTATATGGTAAAAAGGAAAAGTCGGCATATATTAAACATTGTTCGTGCTCTTTATTTTCAGTCTAGAGTCCCATTATCTTTCTGGGGAGAGTGTGTTCTAATAACTATTTATTTGATCAATAGAACTCCATCCAAATTGTTACATTAGAAGTCTCTTTTTCAGTTGCTTCTGTCTTTGTTATTGATGCATCATGCTTTGCGGCGATCTACTTTCTTTGGATTGTGGTGACGAAATTAAGTAGTTGTGTCTTCGTGTAGCGCCTTCCCAATCTTTTACCTCGATCGTTTGCAAAGAAAAACATCGTGAGGGTCAAATAATGAAAAAAATGAAGTTAACAAATTTTTTTTTTTTTTTTTTTGATATAAAGATGTAAAATGAAAACAGATGAACGATATTTGAAATAACATCATAGTAGTGAGAGTTCATGAATCATAAGTAAGAAAAGGGACACTCTAGAAGACTTGTGCCCTAGATGGTTTTCTGTTGCATGCCAGTGCATGGGCCACTCGATTTTCCTTCATTCCGGATTTCTCAGGTCTATAGAGGTCTTTTCTCGATGAAAATCACCCCTATAATATGCCTCAACTCTTTGCCCGTTAACCTTGAATGTATGGGTCCCATCCTCATTAATCAACTCAACTATACCATGCGGGAATATTTCTTTAATTATAAAGGGTCCAGACCAACATGACTTGAATTTGCCGGGAAAGAGTTGTAACCGTGAATTGAAAAGTAAGACCTTTTGTCCGACGTGGAGATTTTTGCCGCATAGCTGGTTGTCATGCAAACGTTTTGCTCGTTCTTTGTAAATTTTGGCATTTTCATAAGCTTACGTTCTCCACTCATCAAGCTCGACCAGTTGTAGTTTTCTTGCTTCCCCTGCTGCTTTTAAGTCGAAGTTAAGCTTCTTTACCGCCCACAGCGCCTTGTGCTCTAGCTCTAGTGGTAAATGACATGCTTTACAAAACACCAATGCATACGGAGACATGGCTATCGGTGTTTTGTAGGCAGTCTTGTATGCCCACAACGCATTGTCCAGCTTTGTTGCTCAGTCTTTTTGCGAAGGCTTTACCACCTTCTCCAATATCAACTTAATTTCCCGGTTGGACACTTCAGCTTGACCATTTGTCTGTGGATGGTAAGCGGTGGCCACTTTGTGGGGGATATTATATTTTAGCAGTAAATTTTTGACGAGGTAATTTACAAAGTGGGAGCCTTCGTCACTTATTATGGCACGTGGAGTGCCAAAACGAGGGAAAATATTTTTCTTCAGAAATTTGGAGACTACTGCCGTATCGCTTGCGATGCATGCTACTGCTTCTACTCACTTGGACACGTAGTCGACGGCTAACAGAATATACTTGTGACCATTTGAAGGTGGGAATGGTCCCATGAAATTAATGCCCCAAATGTCGAACAACTTCAGTTCTAAAATTAATGCCCCATGCGTTGGCACCGGTCACATTTCATCACGTAGTCTCTTGCATCCATAAATAGCATTGTCCAATAGTACCCACTTTATAATACTTTCACTGCTGTGCACTGGCCTCCAAAGTGCCCGCCATATAGTGAATCATGACATTGTGATAATATGCATTGTTGAGCAGCATTCGGTACACACAGTCGCAGAATCTGGTCTGCCCCCCTCTTATACAGATTTAGCTTATCCCAATAATAATATCTGCACTCATGCGTAGGCCATCTGTTTTGTGCTTGGTCGTATAAATCTTCGGAAATTGCTCGCAACACCAATAACTTTACCACGTCTGTCGTACCATGGAAATTTTCCAATCTAAAATAACATTCAGCTACTCGTTAGAACACTACGCTCCTCACCTCTGACTGATTACAGTTAACCTCAGGATTTTCCAATCTGGATAAATGATCCGCAACTTGATTCTCCGTCCCCTTGCGATCAATTATTTTCCATATCGAATTCCTGAGAGAGAGAGAAACCCATTTAATCAACCTCGGCTTCGCATCCTTTTTTGTCATAAAATATTTTATCGCCAAGTGGTCCTTATGGATGAGTACTTTTGTTCCCAGCAAATATGCTCTGAATTTTCTCCAACTCGAATATACCTGCAGAAGAACTCTTTTCTTGTGGTGGTGTAGTTAGTTTGAGCAAGGTTTAAGTCTTACTCGCATATGCGATGGGATGCAACATTGTTTTTCTCTTCTGTGCTAGCATGGGCTCCATTGCATACCACGCTCAACTGTCGACATTAACTCACAAGGGAAGTGTCCAATTTGGTGCATACAAACACGGGCACGTCATCAGTGCATTCTTTCAAAATCATGATGCGTTGGCAATTGCTCTTCAAGTCAAATTTTTCTATTGGCTCTCATCACACGCAACTTAGTGGTCGTGCTATCTTTGAAAAGTCCCTCACACCAAACGTCTGTTAAAATCCAGCATGTCCCAAGAGCTTCTAACAAACCTTACACTCGTTGGAGGTGGGAGCTTTTCAATTGCTTCAATTTTTGCCTTGTCCACCTCCAACTCGTCCCTAGATACCTTATGCCCCAGCACAATGCCCTCCTTCACCATGAAATGGCATTTCTCCCAATTAAGCACGAGGTTCGTCTCCTCACATCTTTTCAATATCTTCTCCAAGTTGGCAACATAGACTTCGTATGTGTGCCCATATACAGAGAAGTCGTCCATGAATATTTCTACAGAGTCTTCGAGATATTCTAAAAAGATGGCCATCATGCACCTTTGGAAAGTGCTCGGCACATTGCAGAGGCCGAACGACATGCGGTGAAAAGCAAATGTTCCATACAGGTAGGTAAATGTGGTCTTTTCTTGATCTTCGGGAGCAATCATGATCTGATTATAACCGGCATACCCATCCAAGAAGCAGTAGAAGTCAATTCCAGCTAGATGATTCAACATTTGGTCAATAAAAGGTAAAGGGAAATGATCTTTCTTTGTTGTCGCATTGAGTTTGTGGTAGTCCATACAAATCCACCATCCGATGACGGTCCTTTGCGGTATCAGCTCATTATTTGCATTAGGGACTACCGTCATCCCTTCTTTCTTCGCCACGCACTGCACGGGGCTGACCCACGTGCTGTCTGCTATCGAATAGATGATGACTGCGTCTAACCACTTGATTATCTTCTTCTTTACGACCTTCTTCATCGCAGGGTTGAGTTTGCGCTAATGTTCGATCGATCCTTTGTGGTTTTCTTCGAGACGAATTCGATGCATACACTATGCGGGGCTAATTCCTCGAATGTCTGTGAGCGTCCAACCAATTGCTTTTACATATTTTCTCAGAATACTCAGCAGTGCATTTTCTCGGTTTTCTTTAAGTGTAGAGGAAATGATTACCGGTAGCTTCTCATTCGGCCCCAGAAACACATACTTCAGGTGGTTAGGAAGGGTCTTCAACTCTATTATTGGTGACTGTTTTAAGGACAGTTGCATTGTTTTTCTTTCTTCATTCACTGTCGGCTCAACTTCTTAGGTTGCGATCATCTCATCTTCCTTGTTTTTTTTTTCTATGATCGCATTACATGCAACAATGGATGCGATCGCATCCTCATCTTCATTTTCATCTTCAGGCTTCTCTTCTTCATTCAAACTCTGATCATCGTTGGATTCATTAAGGTCTATTTCATCAAGATATTTCATGGCTTGAATAATGTCAAATTTGAGCTTCTGTCCGTTCATGCTCAAGGTGATCTCTCCTTTGTGCACATCAATCTGGGCACGACCGGTTGATAAAAACAATCACCCCAAAATAATGGGCACATCTTTGTCTGCTTCGTAGTCCAAGATGATGAAGTCTGCTGGCAATATAAATTTGTCGATTATAACCAACACGTCCTTCACCTCCCCTCTGGATGCACCAGAGATCTATCGGCTAATTGAAGAGTCACTGTTGTAGGTGCAAGTTGCCTTACATTCAGCTACTTGAAAATTGATAGAGGCATCAAATTAATGCTGGCTTCAAGATCGCATAGCGCTTGCCGGATGTACAATCCTCCAATGGAGCAAAGGATTGTGAAACTCCCAGGGTCGCGCATTTTCGGTGGGATTATAGATTTTGAGCTCTGCGTCGAAGCCACTGTGGCGAACAATGCCTCTCTTCTTTGTCACCAAATCTTTTAGAAACTTCGCATATGCGGGCATCTCCTCAATTGCTTCAGTGAACGGAATATTAATATACAATTGTTTTAACATATTCAAGAAGCGTTGGTACTGTACCTCATCATTTTTCTTCTTTCTGAGTCTCTGTGGGAAAGGTGGCAACTGTACTCTCACGGTCCCCTATTCTTTTGGCTCTGAGGTGGACGTAATCTCTGGCTCTATCGCTTCTTTTTCTCCTTCTTCTTCTCGAGTCACCGCAATTTCTGGTTCTAACGCAATTAGAGCAGTTTGGCTAGGCTTCTTCTTCTCCTCTACCATAGTCTTTTCACTCTGCAATGTCACCATTTGACACTGCTCTTTACCCGTACCCCCTAGGTTGCGTGGGAGTTCCGTTGAATTCGGCAAGGCCCTTTGCGGTCTGTTTTTGAGTTTGCCTGCAATTTGGCTTATCCGTATTTCTAGGTTGCGAATAAACGTCGCATGGTTTTGAAGCACAGTTTCGTTCTTCTCAATATATTGCTTCAACAAACTTTCCAAAGAGGAAGATTGTGGTGCCTGCGAACTGCTGGCTTGATTACTCGTCTGATCGTTGCATCGCAAAAAAAATCTGGGTGGCCCTTCTTTTTACAGCACTGATTGGAAATTTTGCCACTGATTTTTCCATGCAAAGTTCGAGTGGTTTCTCCACCCAGGGTTGTACGTGTTAGAAAATGTATTATTCTTCACAAAATAAATTGACTGTGGATTTTGCGAGCATTCCTTCATTGCGTGTCCTTCACCGCAAGTAGCACACCTTGCGGTAGTCTGGCTGATTGCGTTCACTTACCCACTATGCGTTGTTGGACTCTTGATTGCAATTCCCTATATCAAGTTCATTATCGCAGTTATCTGACTATGAAGTGATGCGATAGCACCATTGTTTGCGTCACTATCCTTTATTCTCAATCTTTGATCGCTCTCTCTCCAGTCCTTGTGTTTTTTAGAGATGCAATCAAGGATGTTCTTGGCCTCATCATACGTTTTATCTAGAAGACCTCTAGCGGCTACCATATTAACAGCGATCTGCGAAGCAAGGTTTAATCCGTGATAAAAAATCTCCATTTGCGAGCAATCTGGTAATCCATTGTGCGAGCAGTCTCTTACCAACCTCTTAAACCTCGCCCAAGCATCGCGCGTGATTCAACCATGTCATGTTGAAAATTGGTTATTAATTTCCTTCTACTGGCATTCTCAGTTGGTGGGAAGTATTTCTTCATAAACTTCTCTACCACTTGCTCCCATGAAGTAATCTCCCCCTGTTCAAGAGAGTACACCCATTTTTATGCTTGATCACACAAGGAAAATGGAAACAAAGTTAGTCGAACTTCTTCGGTGAAGATATTCGGGAACACAAAAATGTTGTAGATCTCTATGAAGCTCTGGAGGTGGGCGTGCGGGTCCTTGTCGCCTTCCTCCAAACTGTCGAGAAGTCTGGATCATCAGTAGCATCACCAGTTTCATTTCGAATCTCGATCCATCAAGCGCAGGCCTCATGATTCTTGGGGAGAAATCGTAGAGGTTAGGTGATGCATAGTCTCGAATGGGCCTATTGCGATCGTTTGCCAGTAGGATTGGATTCGCCATGATATTTTTTTCATTTGGTGCTCCGTTTCCAGGTTGTTTCGCCATGTTGTCTTTATCTAGTTGTTGGTGTTGATGGCTATCTCTCAATCTTCGTCGGAACTGATTGAAAAATTGGCTATCTCTCAATCTTCGTCGGAACTGATTGAAAAATTGACATGCGCAGCAGAAATAAGAATCAATTTTACATTAATTGCCCAAAATAAACATGCAACCCTAAAAGAATTAATTAGGGTTATTTTGAAATAATAACTTTGAAGCTCTCGAAACTTGTCTATCTCCACCCGAACGCGAACGGACCACCACTAGAGCTGACCTACTATTCTCTGGACTCAGAACCGGGTTGTGGGACCTGATGGACGAAGAACCCGAGAGAGAGAAAAAGAGATGGAAATAGTATAATGAAACTGGGTTGGGTTTGGTTCTTTTTTTAGCCCAATTTTAAAAACTAATTTTGCAAATTTCTAAAAATATTTAATCCAAAAACACAAGCCCATATTTATAGAAAAGGGCAATGCAAAATTGCATGAAAAAACTTCATAAAATCCCAACACCTAGAATCCATTATCTAAGTGGGCTTAATGTCTCCACTATAAGCCAACACCTAGCCCACTATTTTGTTAGTGGAATTATCCAACAAAATTTTGGATTTTCCCACTATCTTTAGTCAAAGGGCAAAATAGTCATTTGGTCAAAGTCAAACTTTGACCAAAAAGTCAACATTTTGACTTTTTATGATTTTTTTCATGTTGACAAATTTTGACCTCCCGAGCATAAATCCGCATTCATTTTCTCAAAATCCAAATCATATTTGAATAGAAGGTCGGTCAAAGTTTGACTTTTCACAGTCAAAAGTCAACTCTTTGACTTTTTACATCTTTGACCATTTTCATTATTTTCGAGCTTCCAAATATGAACATATTCATATTCTTGATATTTAAATCACATTTAAATATTAAAGTTGTATCTCTAAACTAAAAAATCGACCACTATATCACATATACTTGTCGGTTTCTCTCTCTTCACCTAATTCGAACAATTCGAATTATTCTATCATACTGTTCTAAGTTTATTCCATATGAGCTTGTAGGGGAACCTAATGAACCTATAGTTCATAGGCTCCAACGATCCGAGATTAGCTGGCTAATACTCTTTAGACAGAGCTAATCAACATTCGTTAACTAACGGGTCATTCCACTATAGTCTCGCAGTTGCACTCCCCTCACTATAGATATATTTGTGTCCATTTGATATAACCATGATTAGTAAGTTAATCCTTCACAGGTTGTTCGTAATCTCCACTGGGTCATAAAAAACCGTTTTACCCCCGAGACTACATCTTATTCCTTAAGTTCCACTGATCCTCTAATGAATAATTGGTTTAAGGTCCAACCCATAAATCGAACCCCTTTCGGGCCAATGAGAGGGTAGGGCCCCTTATTCAAGACCTGGATTCAGTACTAAAGGGAACAACCTATCTACTATCCCTATAACGGGTAGGAGTAAATTCCGTCTTGCACCCTATGTTCCCAGCTACTCACTTGATCTTACCCCTGAAATAGAAGGCTAATTGGGCTAGCGATAATGAACTGCCCTCATCTATGCAGATCTAAGGATAATTCTGAGTGAACAGGAGTTCATAGTTAGCTCAGGATTAAGATTAAGTTACCTAGGTCACCAATTAACGAAATAGTCAGTTTTATACATTAAACAGCATTTAGAACGTAAAAATGACTATTTCATGGTTCAATCTTTACATAAGATTGCCTCCATTTTCATGTCTCCACATGGACAGTTTAGGATCACATTATTTGTACTAACTACAAAATGGGCCGCATCCATAATGTCCCTAGAATAAGGTGCCCAACCTTATTCATATACTATAAACCATTTTGGCTATATATATTTGAACTTGATCCACATTTATGTCACTACATAAAGTTCAAACTTAAACTTAATAGCCTCGGAACCTTAGTTTATTGGATTCATGAATATAGAATTTAAATTTACTAAAGATTTTCAATAAATGCTTTATTGAACAAGAATATGATATTACAAACTACGAGTTTTAGGACATAAAATCCAATAGAAACGTCCTTTCAATCTCTTGGTCATAATTTGCCAGAGATTGAAAGCTGCAAAGAAATCAGAAAAATTACCGTTAGCACACTGAATTGCCGAAGTCCCCCGAGACAACGCTAAAAACTTGATGCGTTATTTTATGCAGTGATATAATGAAAGGAATTGCGATGATGGAAAATGCATTGTGCAATAAGTTTTCTCAACAGAATCCAAGTATAAATCCTACTGAGTTTCCTAGTAAGTCCAGGGTCAAACTCAGTTACTAAGGAACACAATATGTGGTAATAATTTTTTAGATGACTTTGCGGTAACCAATAAATCAAAGAGTTGTTAGGTTGTTGTTTGCGGTGTAAAAAGTATGCAGCTGATTTGAGAAAAGATGATTATGCGGCAGATACACTGAGTATATGAGGGAACGGGTTAAGAAGTTCTTTAGCTATCGTTTCCCAAGAATGCGTTCAAACTATGCGATCATGCTACACTCATGTGATAGCAAATCATTTTTCAATGCAAATGCGGTAACTCCTAATTCTAGGATGCATGTGCTGAATACGATAATGTCCATAGAGCTCATTCCTAAGTCTCTACTTCTTGCCTATGCGATGAGGCAAGATACACACAAAGACAAGGTGACCGCATACAATCATAGTCTATCTCTAGGATGCATGTGATGCGTTAATAGCAAGAGTGCTTATTCCTAAGCTCCTATCTCTTGATTATGCGTTTCTAATCTAACTCTCACGAGCCTAGATTCTAACCTGACTTTTCCAAGCCTAGATTCTATCCTTAGACTATCATCCCGAGTATCTCTAATGGACAAATGATGCATACATAATATAAGATAATCACATAGAATGAAGATCCCCAGTTATGCTAGCTAAGAGCTTCTCAACCTATTCGACAGATTTAGCTACTTATGCATAATAAACAGAGAGGGAACATATATAAAGAAGTAAATTCCATTTCTATAGATAAGTTCAAAGTACAAAATGACAATGGAAGATAAGGATAGAGAGCTTGGTAGAGATCCCTTGCTTCCCAAAGCTTTTACACTGTTAACTCTATTATGTTCAAAAGATGTTCCTACATCCGCAGGAGTTGGCCCTCACTCTGATCTCGATGCTTTTGGTTCTCTTCCAAGTTCACCGGAATGATCTCTTGGTACAATCTCACTTCTCTCGCTTCCGCCTTCTAAATAAAAGAAAAACTAAGAACAAGGCTACTTTTAACTAAGGGGAAAATTCTCTAACTGTTGAACTTCTTCACTCAAGGTGGCTTCTGATATTTATAGAGCTTTGGGGTGAAAGGCTTCGTCTTTCTTATGATTGCACTGATAGGATGACATTAATTCTCTGTCTGATGCGTCGAATATTTGTCACCGAAAAGTTGAGTGTACTTACTACAGTAGTTCGTTAACGGCTGGTCAACTTAATTCAGAATCGACCGTCATCAGCTTTCTGTCCCATCATGATTTATTACGCTTTTTACCCAGATGCGCCCACCAAGTTTCGCCGGCTCTATGCGGCAACCTTCTTGAGCAGATATTTGCGAGGGAAAATGACCGCATAGCCTTGCAGTAACACAATCTTTTGATGCGCTCGGCCGTTGATTTCTTTGAATCACATTTTCCACCTTGCGTCAACGCATATCCTGCACAAAAATACATAAGTTAACTGTTTTAATGCGATGGACGCATGCAACCGCAATATTGTGAACTTAATGCTTTTTGGACACTATCTTATATATTTTATCAACGCAACCTGCATCGTTTGATAACTTAGCACTATAATAACGTGCATTTTTGTCTGTTATCAACTACCGTTTAAAGAAGGTGTTCTTTGCGGTCCTACAACATCTGTGTTGATGAGCTGCAACTTGCAAATGATGGCTCTCCAGGTTACTTCGGGAATGGCTTCCTATTTAATTTCCAAATTGACATGCTTTGAAGCTTGAGATTGCATCACCAAGCTTGGAAACATCAAGTGCTAGCTCCTTTTCTTGTAGGTGCAACAGACCTTGATGATGATAGTGTCCAACTCTCTTGTGCCAAATCTGTGTGACATCTTCCTTAGGAAGAAAAACAGATTGCTCATTCTTTAAAGGATTGAGTGAGAAACTCTTTCCTTTCATTTTAACTTTGAAAATTTCCATATTAGCTGCATCCTTAATTAAACAATATTTATCTTCAAAAGTAACTTCAACAAATTATGGTTAATGTCGGGAACAAAGAGAACATCTTGTATATGTTTTATACCTTTATAGCTTGTAATCCCAACAGTGCATTTTCCTTTGACAGAGATGTAATCCCCATTGTCGATTCTTACTTTGGTGATGTTAGTTGGCTTCAAATCTCTAAACAATTCCTTGTCATAAGTCATATGATTGGTATAACCACTATCAATTAGCCAGCTTTCATTTGATTCACTACCCATGAAACATGTAGCCACAAATAATTGATCCTCCTCCTCCTCCTGATCAACAATCTTAGCCTCTTCACCTTGCTGTTGATTCTTGCTCCTGCAAATTATAGCTTCATGCCTCATTTGGTTACATTTGGTGCACTTGGCGTCTGGTCTTCTCCAGCATTTGAAAGGAGGATGATCCTTTCTATTACAATGTTGACATGGAGGATAGGACCCCTTTTTAACTCCTACTTTGTTGTTGGCTGAGGGTTCTCCATTAAGACTTTGATTCTTCTTGTTGTTCCTTGAATTCTCATGTTTGGCTTGCAAGACTCCTTCAACAACACCTTCTAGCCTCATAGCTCTTCTTTACTTCTGTCCAACCTATAATCCGAACTCCTCTCGGGCCAATGAGAGGGTGGGGCCCCTTGTTCAAGACCTGGATTCAGTACTAAAGGGAACAACCTATCTACTATCCCTATAACGGGTAGGAGTGAATTCTGTCTTGCACCCTATGTTCACAGGGATACCTGATCTTACCCCTGAAATGGGAGGCTTATTGGGCCAGCGATAATGAGCTGGCCTCACCCATGCAGATCTAAGGATAATTCTGAGTGAATAGGAGTTCATAGTTAGCTCAGGATTAAGATTAAGTTACCTAGGTCATCAATAATGAAATAGTCAGTTTTTTTACATTAAACGACATTTAGAACGTAAAAGTGACTATTTCATGGTTCAGTCTTATGTAAACTCTTTACATAGGATGCCCCTATTTTCATGTCTCCACATGAACGGTTTAGGATCACATCGTTTGTAATAACTACAAAATGGGCCATTGACAAATATCTGTCATATCAGTCCTTGTTTCCATCTCACAAGCAGTTTGTGATGGTATTGACAATTGAATTGCTTTCTGCATTTCGATCTTAAACTGTAACTACATTAACTTTAGATTACAAGGATGGAAGGTCAAGATACAAACATAGGATTTTTGAGTTTTTACCTTTGAAGAATCCACCAAATTAGCAACTCCTCAGCTCGAAATTGATGCAGACCATTACAAGATCTTCCCTACTATTCTTTGGCCTTACATTGGATGGTGGAATCCAAAATGAGAAGAAAATTTGGTAGGAATTTCATATTGGAGTCTAAGGTTTTTTTTTTTTAGAATTTTGAGAGAACTTTTTCCCTTAAAAACTCATCAAATCAGCAAGTTGCCTAAAATATTTCACTTGATTAATCCTCTATCTTTATAGAAGAACAACATGTATTCTCAGTGCACCTAAAATTGACACCCAAACCTCAATTATGAAGTGGGTTAAAATCCTTTTTTAATTAATTTTTTTTTTCAAAATCAATTTAATTTTGATTCATAATTTCAAATTAAAATATTAATTCAATAATTAATATAAAACTAATTAAAATTAATTCTAATAATTAATCTTAAATTAATTTTAAATAACTAATTAAATAATTTAATTAATTAACTTAATTTAATATCAAATATTAAATTAATACAACACCTATTCCAAAAAAATCTATCAATGATACATGCTGATAGACAATGATAGATTTCTATCAATAATATTGATAGATACTGATAGAAGTCTATCATTGTCTATCAGCGTTTATCATTGATAGTTCTAAAATTTTGTCATATCTTGTAAATATTTTGGTTTATTTTTCTATATTTAAAAACTATTTAAATATTTCAACTTCTCCAATTCGTTTAATTCAATAATTAAACATCTAGTTATATCATATATAATTAATAATTCCCTCAATCCAAATTTGAACGTTTCAAATTCTTTCATCATGCTATTATAAGATTTAGTCCATTTATGAGCTAGTAGGGGACCTAATGGACCTATAGATCATGAGCTTCAAGAATTCGAGATTAATTGGCTAACCTCTTTTAACTAAATTAACCAACATTCGTTAACTACCGGGTCACTCTAGTAAAGCCGAGTAGCTGCACTCTCCTTATTGTAGATACATTTTTGTCCACTTGATTTAACCATGATTAGTAAGTCAATCCTTCACAGGTTGTTTGTATTAACAATTAGGTCAAAATTACCATTTTACCCCTATAATGCATCTTGCTCCTTAAGT
Source organism: Benincasa hispida (assembly GCF_009727055.1). Lineage (NCBI taxonomy): Eukaryota > Viridiplantae > Streptophyta > Magnoliopsida > Cucurbitales > Cucurbitaceae > Benincasa > Benincasa hispida. Next base: position 30,705,956 of record NC_052352.1, read on the forward strand.
CTCCACTAATCCACTAATGAACAATTGGTTTATGGTCTTACTAATAAATAGAGTCCCTTTTAGTCATAGAGAAGGCAGGGCCCTTTATTCAAGACTAAGAGTCAGTACTTAAGAGAACAACCTATCTACTAACCCTAAAATTCAGTAAGAGTGAGTTCCATTTTGCAAGATTATATCTCCAGCTATCTACTTGGTCTTAACCTTAAAATGGGAGACTTATTGAGCAGCGATGATGAATCACTCTCACCTATGCAGATTAAAGGATAATCCCGAATAAATAGGAGTTCATAGTTAGCTTAGGATTGAGATCAAGTTACCTTAGGTCATCGAAGTGAAATACTCAGTTTTAATAGTAAATGGCATTATAAAGAAAAGTGACTATTTCGTTCTCTGATCTTATACAAACATCTTTTGCATAGGATGCCCCCACTCACATGTCTCTACATGAACGATTTCAGGATCACATCGTTTCTATCAAATACAAAGCGAGCCGCATCCATAGAGTCCTCAGGATAAGGAACCTAACCTTATCCTTATACTTATAGACCACTTTGGCTATATACTTAAACCTGATCCTCTTTTTGTTGGGTTTTATGTCCTAAAACTCATGGTTTGTAAGCAATAGAACTTATTCTGAAAATTCAATAAGTTATTATTTAATAGATGTTTTGCTTATTAGAAATCCAATAAACCTAAAAGTCCTTTGACTATTACATGAATACTTGAACTTTATGTGGAGACATAAAAGTAGATCAGGTTCGAGTAAATAGTCAAAGTCATCTATAGTATATGAATAAAGTTGAGTGCCTTATTCTTGTAACACTATTGGATGCGACCTTGTAAGCCCCAAATTCTAAATTTCCTAAACAAGTATGTTTAGCCAAAGGAATGATATATTAAATATCTAATAAGTGAAAATCCATGTTATTTATAGGAGTTGTGGAGAAAGGAAAAGAAAAACATATTAAATAGGGAAGCTCACTTATTGGTTTGGCTGGAGGCACTAAATATGGGGTGACGTGGCAGTTAATCCTTGAACTCAGGAGGCGGCAGGAAGATTAAAAGGAAATAGAATTTCGAATGCTTGGTTTCGGCAATCTACATGAGCAAATTTAGTGAAATTAGTGCCATTTGAAAGCTGGGAGAATCTAATTTTCGAGGTTGTCTTTCTGGAGAAAGATTGCAGGAGAAGAAGAACAAAAAGTGATGAATTTTTAGAAGAGGCAAAATCTCAGATTAATCAGAGCTTGAGGTGAATATTGGAAGCTCCAGACCACATCATAAGGAATTTTCGGCTGAAAGTTTGAGGTAAGAAAGTTAACTCAATTTTAAAAAAGTTTGTAGAAGAAAGTTTCTTGAAAAGAGTTCAAAATTTTGAGTTATGAATTTTTGAAGTTGAAATAGAGAATCTGTACAGAAGCAGACAACTGCTTGGAAAGAACAAGCAAACAGCTCACCGTGAAGAGCGAGAGCGAGATGAGAAGGATGAGGATCTCACTCAGGATGATAATCTCGCTGATTTTGTGATGAGAATCTCACTCAAGAAGGAATTCTCGCTAGAAATTGGGCTAAATCTCGTTGGTATGGTGAGTATCGCTAGATTGAAGTTTGTTAAAGAAATGCTTAATCTCGCTCATGAAGATCTCGTTCATGGGGATCTCGCTCACGTGGATCTCGCTCATGAGGATGAATTCACTAATAATGGTTATCTCGCTAGCAATGTGGTTTTGTTGACGAAAGTTCTATTAGTAAATGAACTATTTGAGGTATTCTGCCAAGAATTCTAAGGAATTTAACCGGGAATTATGTCCTTTCAGGCCAATAAGAGCTAGGAAAGGCGTATAACTCGTTAAAAGCCCCGACGAGCTGTGAGTGACTATGTGATGATTTAGAAATTATGATTTCTTTGAAGTTATTTCCCATGCTAAGTGTTTAAATGAAGTGCCAAGCAACATATGTTTGTAGCTATTTCTCATGCTAAGTAAAACATGTTTTCCATGGAAATTGACATGATTTAAATATGTTATCTTGTCCAAATACTCTCAGCATGCTTTAGTAACTTCGTTTTCATGATGAATTAGTATGATGATTTAAGCACTAAGCCTTAGTGTTCAACTAAATGTTTAGGACTAGTTATATGACGAATATTGAAAGACAATGAGAAGGTATCCTAAGGATACTGAAGAACAATGAGAAAGTATCCTAGATAAGTACCTAAGGATACTGAAGGACAATGAGAAAGTATCCTAGTTAAGTACCTAAGGTACGACAGTACTCAGTTATAACCAAGTGCACGTAGGTAATACGACGTCGAGGGATTGAACAAAAGTGTTCTCCCCGACTAAAGTTGACATTGAGGGTTAGATCTAGTAGTTCACTCTCAACTAAGGATAAAGGTAGTCATATATTCTCCTAGGCTAGAACGATAGTTTGGAATTGCTAATGCTTATGAATGTTTATCAACACATGATGTTACTAATGTATGAATTTTTCAAGTATGTTTTCCATATCTAACGCATGCTAATAGTTTTTACAAGCTAGTTCAACACAATTTAAGCCAACTTATTTTATAAAGTATGAAGCATGCGTTAGGGTTAAAACTAAGGTTGAGTGAAGCTTGATGTACTATGTTTATATACCTAAGATTGCCAAAGTACATTTGTTGATATTTCTAAACACAATGAAAAGGAGTATTGAAGGTAAGAAAGGTATCTGAATAAATGTACCTAAGGTATTGACGGTATATAGAAACCTCCACGTACACATAAGTAGTTCTAAAGGAGATGCTGAAGTATGGGTCTCCTAGGCCATAAACCAGCAAAGAGAGGCCGAAGCATGGGTCTGGTGGCCGATAACAGACGTTAAGAGCTAGAGCAATGTATGCTTATTCTTAACTAAGGAATAATGATGTTTAATGGTATTTAAGAGTGGTTATCAATACTAATGTTTAGAGGAAGTTGCTTGAGATGCCCATCGATATATTTAAAGAAATCGACGTAGGGATCTCTCCTAGCCATAGTTCAGTATGAAAAGATCGAAGTAGAGGTCTCATTTTGCCATGGTTTGGCACTGGGAATTAGAGCGATAAATGTTCATTCTTAGCTAAGATTCAAGTTTTAGATACAATGGTTTTAAAGGTTTTATGTACACGTTTGCTTAGTATATTTTAGTTCTAGTATTATGTTTTCAAGCTTTTAGTTTAAGCATGAGATTTATGTTTTATTAAGTCACTCGCTAGGCTTCTAGCTCATGATTTCAAATATTTTTCCTTTCAGGTAGCGGTCAGTATTATGTTTTCGAGCTTTCAGTATAAGAATGAGATTTATGTTTTATTACCAATCCCCGACAATGACGCCATAAACTTGTAATGATATGAATGGAATGTTATGCTATGTTATCGCTTATGCACACGACTGATGTTAAACTTGATGACATAAAATTTAATCTCTGTATCTACTCTAACGCATGGCTTGTGGATGAACCGAATGATGTTCTAAATATGCACTAAAGTTCTTTTGTGATAAAGAGAATTTCTATGTGATACTACGTCTAAGTATATGCGTTGTTAGTGATATGTTCATAGTATGCGGTGTAGTAGTGCGTGTCACAAGTTTCCTTGTGTTGAAACCTAGTATAATTCCAACACAAGTTTCTTAGAATAATCCGAGGTCGAACACATGGATTGTTTTCGTTAATGCGTTACTTATGTGATACATGCGATCGGTTTTTACAATGAATAAAGAATGTGGGTTTATATAGAAATGTAAATTACGGTAAAAGTAAAATTGCGTTAATAAAATAAATTCTAAACTAATATGATACACGATATAAGATACATGATACATGATACTGAGGTCGAGAACTGACTGTAAAGTTGTACAAAGATTCGATGTATGCGATGGCAAGTCTTTATGAATGAATCAGAAAGAAAAAGAGTAAATAGTAAAAACATCTCAAGTTTGTCAATTACGTTAAAGATGCAACTAATGTTCTGCTTTTCCTTAGCGTACACCTCTCGGTGATCGGCCACGTTCCCATATCTCTATGGTGAAACAAGGATGAATGTGATAAACGCAAGGTTGTTTCCATCTCTGGAAATACTTCTTGCTTTAGTTAACACATTCTTCCAACCTTTTCTCGACAGGCGGAATAACATCTTCACTTCTACTCTCACAGGTGAAGATGTCGTCAAGCATGCTTTAACTAAGCTTAATTATTCCTCAACACAAATTAACTTATTTGCTTAATTCTTACTATTTACCCATGGGATTAAGAATACATCATGGAGAAAATGGATTATGGATGTACGGAAAGAGACAGAGAGATGACAATGGAAATTATCATAACATTTAATTCTAAGATTAAGCATTTGATACATGGTGTGAATGAAAGAGTAGAGAAGATGAATACAGATGATGAAATAGAGATTAGAAACAAATACAGAAGGAGTGTCAACGTCTTGACATAGATTCCAAATGGAGATTGTGCTTGCCAGCGTATGGAAGTAATGGAGAGGAAAGCTTCCTTCTCAGGCTTGCTTTCCCAGTAGAATTGACCTTCGCACAGAGCTTCACTTAAGGGAATTGGAAGGATTTTCTGCTCGGAGACTCACCTCTCGGCCTTGTCTCGTTGTTCGCCCGAATCTACTCTGGACAGTCGCTTCAGACCAGTCTCTCTCTCAGAATCAGTATATATACGTCTTTATGTATTCATGTATATCTTTCAGCGAATTTATAGAAGCTATTTATAGGCGAAGCTTGGCTCTATGAATTTGTGGTCCCCACTGTATGGTTATGGTAGTTCCTAAAATGGCAGAGTGAATATTCCTTCTGTTACGCAATCAATCAGTCAGAAATGCACAATTGAAAGCTGTGCATTTGTCAAAATTTTCCGCACATGCGTTTCTCTTTACATCTTCGATCGATCATCGCATGCGGTGTTATTTTTTATTACCGCATGCGGTTGAAATTACGTTGATCGCTAGAGCTCTTGATCGATTGTGGCATGCGCCTTCATTGCATTGATCATCTTTTCGTTCTCGATTGATGGGTGCAATGCGACGTAGATGCGTTGTTTATTTTGCTTTTGAGCCATGAATGCGTGCGGTGACTGATTTCCTCTAAAACAGAAACTAAAACATTCTATTCAACCATCGCAATGGTGTTAGTGGGTGTATTGACGACATTTTATAATTTTTGCATTTCTTAGCCAATTTCTGTACTATCGACGGAACTTTTCTTTCTTTTTGCCGCAATATCTAAATAAAACAGTATAAATAACTTGTATTTCTATAAGTTATCATACCCCCTCAAGCATATCTTCACTAAGGCAATATTGCTCACTTCCTATCCTTACTTTGCGTTGATTGGTTGCTCTGAATGCTCCACCTAGGCAACATTACTTAACATTGCAATTTCTTTCTATCCTTGAGAATTCATAAACATGCCCTACTTTATTCTTTAATACAACAAATCTCTACTCAAAAATTCCTTTCTTGTTTTGAAAAGAATGTTTACCTCTTCATGCAAAAACAACTTACTACGTCTGTATGTGGTGGTCTAGTTTGCGTCATTTTATTAGAGACTGTTGATCATGGTTACACCCTTCGTTTTGGTTTGTTCCCACGGGTGTCATGCGAACATCCAACTATGGTTGTGTGCCAATCTTAACTTCAACTCTTGATTTTCAGCTAAGTTTAACTTTTGCTGGTCAGAGAAGTTTTCCCTTATATTCTTATTTTTCTTCTCATTTTTTTTTCTTTCATATTGCGTCATTCTTGGAAACCCACCTTCGTTTTTGCTTGCTCCCATGGGTGTCATGCGAACATCCAACTACGAGCAGGTTCCTTTCACAACTTAACTCTTATCAGATTGAGATTTTTCCCTTTCACTGACATTGGAGTTTGTATGAAATTATTATCATTATTATTATTATTATTATTATTTTGTTGACAATGAACGCATTTTTCTAATGACTGTATCCACTTGGTTGCATCTGCTCCCCCAAATTAGAGATGTGCAAAGTTCTCATTGCGTTGTTTTGGATAGAATAGACAAACACTTAGTCAAAATTTTGAAAAGAATGTTTGAGCAAAGTCTTAAAGGATACAAGGTAAAGTAGTGCTATTGCTACGAATTATCTAAGTGTTAGTCAGAAAATACAAAGTGTGGGAAATGTTTCTAAGGGTATGCATATAACTCATCATGGCAGCACAATGAATAATGCAAAAGAAAAGATAAAGAACATCGCAATAATTGACAAAGGATGATAAATAAGAGACTAATGCAGATGGAAAGAATTGCTACTCGGTTGTATTAAAAATTAACCAAGTATACAAAGAATTACAAATAACGCAATAAAAAATTTGAGCATGTACAAAGAATCAAGAAATAGCTTCTATACATAGAAATAATGAATGAAGTTATCCTTTGTATTTTACTCGGAGGGTGCACGGTTAAGATTAACGTAATGCCTCTATTAACGCAAATGCATATTTGCAGAGGACGGGCAACAACGCATGTATCAACGTAACACACCCCCCAACTCAACGCATTTATGGAGGACGGGCGCATTGTATTTCTACTGGCGCAATACTACCTCGACATAGTGCGTTTTCGCTGAGGACGGGCGAAAAATACATACGAGCGCAACACACCCCTCAACACAATGCATTTGGGTAGGATAGACGCAAAGTGTATCTTATTAGTGCAAGATGCATCCATGATAACAATGCACACCGATTTTTATTTTTCTTTTTAATTCATCCAACACGCAAGTCGATAAGACTTTATGGTGTTCATCGTTTTATTCAGTCATTCACGGAAATTTTAAGAACAACGCTACTCATGCATAAAAGTAAAGAAATAAAACACGACATGGAAGTACACAATTGAATTAAATTGAAAGTAAACACATAAAGCATAAAGGCTAATTCTAATAAACAGTAAATAACGCAATTTAGAATTCAGTAAATGAAAGATGTAAAGAAAGCAATTAATCATAGATTTTAGAGATGTTGATTGAAAGAAATTTCTCACATGATTACTGCAATCCACACCTCTGCAGGCGGTCAAGCTTGCCTGCACAATGCCATCAAGGAGATTGTTCACCTTCTTGCCTCATCCCGCAGTGTGTATGGGAAGAGATATAATCTAGTTCCTTCGGGAGTCACACCAGGTATGGAGAATGCGTTGCACATTTCTTTCTGATGTGTTCCTGTGCGAAAAATACACTTGATCTCTAGGTCAGTTTAGAATTTCTGGATCGGTTCTAGTACTCATAAACCGTCAGCCTGTTCTTCACGTTAAACAGAAAGTACAAAGAGATCTGTCCTGCAACATACTACAAAAGTATTCAACACTAACCGTTACCAATCCCCGACAATGGCGCCATAAACTTGTAACAATATGAATGGAATGTTATGCTATGTTATCACTTATGCACACTACTGATGTTAAACTTGATGACATAAAATTTAATCTCTGTATCTACTCTAACGCATGGCTTGTGGATGAAACGAATGATGTGCTAAATATGCACTAAAGTTCTTTTGCGATAAAGAGAATTTCTATGCGATACTACGTCTAAGTATATGCGTTGTTAATGATATGTTCGTAGTATGCGGTGTAGTAGTGCGTGTCACAAGTTTCCTTGACTGAAACCAAGTATAATTCCAACGCAAGTTTCTCAGAATAATCCGAGGTCGAACACAGGGATTGTTTTCATTAATGCGTTACTTATGTGATACATGTGACCAGTTTTTACAATGAATAAAGAATGTGGGTTTATATAGAAATGTAAATTGCGGTACAAGTAAAATTGTGTTAATAAAATAAATCCTAAACTAATATGATACACGATACAAGATACATGATACATGATACTGAGGTGGAGAACTGACTGTGAAGTTGTACAAAGATTCGATGTATGCAATGGCAAGTCTTTATGAATGAATCAGAAAGAGAAAGAGTAAATAGTAAAAACATTGCAAGTTTGTCAATTGCGTTAAAGATGCAACTAAGGTTCCGCTTTCCTTTGGCATACACCTCTCGGTGATCGGCCGTGTTCCCATATCTCTATAGTAAAACAGGGATATAGTTAACGCATTCTTCCAACCTTCTCTCGATAGACGGAATAACATCTTCACTTTTGCTCTCAAAGGTGAAGGTGTCGTCGAGCATGCTTTAGCTAAACTTAATTATTTCCTCAACACAAATTAACTTATTCACTTAATTCTTACTATTTACCCATGGGATTAAGAATATATCATGGAGAAAATGGATTATGGATGTACGGAAAGAGACAGAGAGATGACAATGGAAATTATCATAACATTTAATTCTAAGATTAAGCGTTTGATACATGGTGTGAATGAAAGAGTAGAGAAGATGAATACAGATGATGAAATAGAGATTAGAAATAAATACAGAAGAAGTGTCAACTTCTTGACACAGATTCCGAACGGAGATTGTGCTTGCCGACATATGGAAGTAATGGAGAGGAAAGCTTCCCTCTCAGGCTTGCTTTCCCAGTAGAATTGACCTTTGCACAGAGCTTCAGCTACGGGAATTGGAAGGATTCTCAGCTCGGAGACTCACCTCTCGACCTTGTATCGTGGTTCGCTCAGATCTACTCTAGACAGCCACTTCAGAGTAGTCTCTCTCTCAAAATCAGTATATACACGTCTCTATGTATTCATGTATATCTTTCAGTGAATTTGAAATAGCTATTTATAGGCGAAGCTTGGCTCTTTGACTTTGTGGTCCCCATTGTATGGTTATGGTAGTTCCTGAAATGGAAAAATGAATATTTCTTCTGTTACGCAATCAATCTGTCAGAAATGCACAACTGAAAGCTATACATTTGTCAGAATTTTCCGCAAATGCGTTGCTCTTTACATCTTCGATCGATTGTCGCATGCGGTGTTATTTTTTTATTACTGCATGCGGTTGAAATTGCGTTGATCGCTAGAGCTCTTGATCGATTGTCGCATGCGCCATCATTGTGTTGATCATCTCTTCATTCTCGATTGATGGGCGCAATGCGACGTAGATGCATTGTTTATTTTGCTTTTGAGCCATGAACGCATGCGGTGACTGATTTCTTGCAAAACAGAAACTGAAACATTCTATTCTACCATCGCAATTGTGTTAGTGGGTGTATTGACGACATTTTATAATTTTCGCATTTCTTAGCCAATTTCTATACTATCGACGCAACTTTTCTTTCTTTTTGCCACAATATCTAAATAAAACAGTATAAATAACTTGTATTTCTACAAGTTATCACACCCTAAAATTTAGATATATGCTTGTCCTCAAGCATATCTTTACTAAGGCAATATTGCTCACTTCCTATCCTTACTTTGCGTTGATTGGTTGCTCCTAATGCTCCACCTATGCAACATTACTTAACAACGCAATTTCTTTCTATCCTTGAGAATTCATAAACATGCCCTACTTTATTCTTTTATACAACAAATCTCTACTAAAAAATTCTTTTCTTGTTTTGAAAAGAATGTTTACCTCTTCATGCAAAACAAACTTGGTGCATCTGTATGCGATGGTCTAGTTTGCATCGTTTTATTAGAGACTGTTGATCATGGTTACACCCTTCATTTTGGCTTGTTCCCACGGGTGTCATGCGAACATCCAACTACGGTTGTATGTCAATCTCAACTTCAATTCTTGATTTTCAGCTAAGTTTAACTTTTGCTGGTCAGAGGAGTTGTCCCTTATATTCTTATTTTTCTTCTCATTTTTTTTCTTTCATATTGCGTCGTTCTTGGAAACCCACCTTCGTTTTGGCTTGCTCCCACGGGTGTCATACGAATATCCAACTACGAACAGGTTCCTTTCATGATTTAACTCTTATCAGGTTTGGATTTTTCCCTTTCGCTGACATTGGAGTTTGAATTTGTTTATAATTTCAGAATGACGAGCTCAAGAATACAATTGTTGGCATTAGATAAACTCATCGGGGATAATTATGTTACCTGAAAATCAAATTTGAACCCGATACTTGTGATAGACGATTTTCGATTTGTCTTAACAGAGGATTGTCCTCCCGTTCCTTACTCTAACACAAACCGAACTATTCGGAAAGCATATGATAGATGGATCAAAGCGAATGATAAAGCCCGTGCTTATATCCTTGCCCGCATATCTGATGTTTTGGCAATGAAACATAAGGATATGGGTACTGCCAAAGAGATTATGGGATCTCTATGAGGGATGTTTGGACAACCTTCCTTCACCCTGAGGCATGATGCTATAAAGTACGTTTACAACAGTCACATGAAAGAGGGGGCCTCTATTCGTGAACATGTCCTAGACATGATGGTCCACTTTAATGTGGCGGAAGTAAACAACGTTGTTGTTGACAAGAGAAGTCAAGTTAGTTTTATTCTAGAATCTCTTCCGAAGAGTTTTCTGCAATTTTGTACAAATAATGAATAAAATTGAATACAGTTTGACAACTCTACTGAATGAACTACAGGCTTACCAGACTATGTTGAGAACAAAGGGTCTAGAATCAGAAGTAAATGATACTACTGCTGAGAAAGAGGGGAACTCTTTCAAGCCTGATGTTGCCTCCTCTTCGAAGAGTAAGAGTATTCCTGTGAAGAAGGGCAAAGGAAAAGGAAAAAAGAAACCTGCTGGAAAGAAAGGCAAGAAAAACGTTGCAGAGAAGGGGAAGTGTTTCCACTGCAACGAAGAAGGGCATTGGAAGAGAAACTGCCCTCAATACCTTGCCGAAAAGAGAGCAGAGAAAGGTAAACAGGTAAACTAGTTCTTGAGGACCGCTTGCTCAGCTTGACCAGTGGGAGAAGTTACTGCTTGATCTTACTTGCTTTTATGATCTTGTAAAGAACAAATTGTATATATTTTTATTGTAAATGAAATGTTCATTATTGGAAAATTATGTTTGTTCTATCTCATAGCGACTTCTGTTAATAATCAAATTGTTAAAATCCATTTGCAAATATTCAGATATTTAAAAATGGCTAGATCAAAGTATAGAAAGTTTAAACATTTCTAGATCTGACTGTTAACAAGAGTTGTTGAGATAGGTCAAACACATCTTACTCAAAGAGTTGAGAGTACCTCAATGTAGTGGGAAGAAAGTGTGACTTCCTGGTCATTATTGAGAACAAGATGCAATCCCATATAGTTTATTTAAAAGCCTATTGTATACTGATATGTTTACAATGATTCTCTCGGCTAAACTGTTTGAGAATCACCTAGTAAGACAAGGAATACCAGATTAATAACCTACGGAAAGTGGGAGAAATATTGGGTATGGGATACCGAATGGTAAACCATGGATATGAGATGCCCTAGTTTATTATATTTCTCTATAAAACTCATAAACTCAATCTTATTTTGATATATAAGTTACCACTGGTGTTTTTGTCCAAGTGGGAGTTTGTTGAGTTTTATGTCCTACAACTCGTGGTTTGTAAACAATAGAACTTATTCTGAAAATTCAATAAGTTGTTATTGAATAGATGTTTTCCTTATTAGAAATCCAATAAACCTAAAAGTCTCTTGACTATTACATGAGTACTTGAATTTTATGTGGAGACATAAAAGTGGGTCGGCTTACACACTATGACTAATGCATGTTCCTTCGGGTTCATGTTTACGGTTGATTTTTGGACCTTCGGGTTGCACATATGACTAATGCATGTTCCCTCGGGTTCATGTTTATGACTTATTTGTGGACCTTCAGGTGATACACTATGACTAATGCATGTTCCTCTAGGTTCATGTTTACGACTGATTTTTGTACCTTTAAAATACACACTATGACTAATGTATGTTCCTTCGGGATCACATTTATATCTGATAGATGACCCTTCATGATCACTTCAATTGATATGATATAGGTGTACCGATGCCTAGATAAAATAGTTAACATGTAACCTAGAGGGCCCAGTAATGGGTCACTTACTGGATATTGTTATACTCACCTTTTCTTCTTTTATGTTTTTTAGGCAACAATATGAATGGACCGACCAAGGATAGAAAGGACCCATGATAGAGCCATACGGGGACAATAGAAAATGCTTCTGTGCATTCATGTTTTTTAATTATTTAGATGTTTTATTTTTGTTTTATTTAAGTTTGTTGGCAGATGACATGTTTTGTTGTTTTGTTTTAAGATGTTGTTTTTTTTAACGTTTTTTAGGGATCCAATCTAAATGTGTTGATTATTGGAATTATCATTAAAATAACATTTCAGTTTAAAATGGTCATTCATGTTTTCACTAAATTTACGTTATGACGGTCAAAATGTTTTGAATAAAAATGAGTATTTGTTCGTAACAGTCCATGTCAGAGTACTCGAAGGGTTGGATTATTACAATATAAATTAAGAACAGTAACATTAAAATATAAAGAGTTATGCAATTCCATAAAATTCCTAAGCATTAATTCAAATCCATATATAAATCCAACAACACCCTAAAACAAAGAGTCTAGCCACTCATGGTTCTCAAAATTATATTTTCATACACATTTGATAACATTCAAGTAGAGAAAATCAAAGAACCAAAGAAAATCTCATTCGAAATGCTCATTATTCGGTAGAAATTGTCACTTTTCTCTTCATTAGCATGTTGGAAAGTTGAACGGTCTCCACAATAGTTCTTCACACTCTACTCTTTGGCAGGAACTTACTCTTTAAATCTAAAAATTAGGTCAGAATGTCTTCAGTTAGGTTAGAATAACTCATCTTAAGTGTTTATAGATGTCCAATTATATAAAGGATGAGAAATTAGGAATAAAATCCTTGCCAAAATTAGCAGATTTTTTAAATAAGGAAAGCCAGCATCGTTATGCTTGGACATAACATAACTATGCTAGTTTGATTCTACTACAATGTAACGTTATACTCTTTATAGCATAACTACGCTGCATCCTCAAGCACAGCTACTGCCTTGCAGCATAATGGGTTGAGCATCACTACTTCCGCGTTATGTTCCCTTGAACGCATGCAATCCATCTCTGTCGGGTGTCGTAGCGTTGCAACACTACGACCAATTTTGCTATGCTTCAATTAACTTAGCTACTGCCTTGTACCATAATGGGGTAGCGTCATAATGCTAGCATTACGCTGTCCTGCCCTTTGATTTCTTTGGCATTTTTCTTCTCTTCTCTTCACTCTCTTTGGTCCATTGCTCGGTTTTGACTCCTTCAAGCCTAATTTGGTTTTTTTTAAACTTATTTTGAGTATAATTCACTTCTCGATTATAAATTCTGAAAATTACTAGTAAACACGTCAAATCTGATAAAAACACATTAAAAACCATCCTAAATCTAAGGCAAATAACATACATTTTGTGTGTCCTTTAATTTTGTTTGCAGTTCTTGTATGTGTTTATTCAATGATTTTAGAAGTGTCGAGAATCTAAGAGATAGATGGGATGGTTGAGATCAAATCTTTGCTAAGTTGGACTAATTGGAGCCGTAATCTCCAACCAAATAGAAAAGGAGGCATAATGACCAATTTTTTGTATTACATCTTTTGAGTGTTATGTTTTGACTATGTAGCATGGGTGACACTTTTGTTGGATTGTTAGTAGATGAAAAATGTAATAACATAAAATATTTTGAACAACATTTACCTCACTTGACTATATTTTTTTCCAATAGAGTGGTGATTTTGATATATTAAGTTGAGTTCTAAAATGAATATTGTTTTTTATTATGTATTGGACAAACAATTGAAACGAAAAATGCACCAAGCAAGTTTTTTATATGTGTTTTTGTTGTTGAGATAGTGCTAACACTTAGTTTTATTTAGTTTCTTTGTAAACAACTTAACCAAATTTTGATTACTAGTATTGTTGTATATAGTTTTATTGTATTAACATTACAAACTTTATTATTATATATGAAAGTTCATATTTATGTATATGTAAAAATTTCTCAAAATTGGAGAAAACATAGGTGTAATAATAGGTATGAAACAAATAGCTATCCTCCATCATTGAAAATATCTTTTGATATTTTACAAATGTCATGCGATGTATTTATATGACATTGGAATACTGTCATCAATCAGCTTCAATGACTATAAATAAGTATCAATGTACATAAAATGACATTTAGAAAGTGTCACAATTAAAGTATTATTGACATTGTAAATGTGACACTATTAATATTTTTGTGATAGATTTTTAATATCAAGGTAAAGGTTAAATTTATAGAAAAAGTCAACTTTTTGGTCATTTGTTAACAATGATGAATTGTAATAAAAAATGTTACCATGATAGGTAATAAATGTCAACAAATACTTATCGTTGATTGATTAAAAAGTCATGAACAACCAATAATGACTAACTTCTCATGTGTAATCTATACACTTTTTTTGATAGTGGTTTCAAAGATTAAAAAAAAAGAGCCACACAATGTGCTAATGATATTTTTTTTAGAGTCATGAAAACTCATTTTTGTTGGAGTGAAAAGCATTGCAATATAGAAGCTCAACCATGTTCAACCCTTAAATGCAATAACTAAGCGTCACGATATTGCTTTAGAGTGTCAGAAGGTCCATGCTAACAACATCGCGACTCTATTAGCCTACTTTAAATACTTTATTTTCTCTTTTAGGTCAAATCAACTCCAATTCCAAACCCCTTTCCTGATTTCCCCATAATTTTCTACTATATTTCTACTTTGGGATGTATTTCTGGCTACTCTACCTTCTATTTTAGAGATTGATGCTAACATTAAGTGTTTAAGGTAAGTCTTCTAGCTTAGGATTAGGAAAACTCCAGTTGTTAAGATTTTGAGGACTGCCTAAGCTCTGAATTAATCTTGAATGCAAGTGTTTTTTAACCAGTTTCATTTTCTGTTCTTTGTATTTGTGCTTTATTTGATCACCGTTCCATAATAACATTGCTTTGATAATGACTGACTCATAATATACATCTGTTATGTATTTGATCACCTAGTAACACGCATTGAATTTAGGGGTGTTCAAATGACTCGACAACCCGAACAACCAGACTATCTAATCCAAATTATAAGGGTTAGGTTGGGTAGTTTTAATTTTGGATTGGGTTGGATTGAATTTTTTATGTTTTTTTTAGGTTGGGTTGAGTTTGGCTTACACTTTTAAAAATTTGGGTTGATCCAATCCAACCTAAATTTCTAATATATATATATATATATATCTGACAACCCAACCCAACCTAACTCAAATTTTAAGGGTTGGGTTATGTTGGGTTGGAGACCCTAGCCAACCCGACCAACCCAAATTTTTGGGTTGGTCCAAGAAATCCCCCCAACCTAACCCAACCCAACCCAACTCAACCTAACCCATATGCACCGCTAATTGAAATATGTTTTAGTTTCACGATTCAAGATTGGTTCGGTTTAGTTAGACCAGTTTTTCTTAAATTCAATTCGATCATATTAGTTTGCTTCAATGATTTCATGGTTCAACTTTTCAGATATGCCATTCGTGGGTTTCTGTTATGTTTTCAGATTTTCCAAGGTCTACTCCATTTTCAAATCGGCCATTCGTGGGTCTCTGTTTTCAATCCAGAAGTTCTTCATGAGTATCTGATTCTAGCCCAAAAATTCCTCGTATTTTCATTAATTATGGGTTTCTGTTTCCACAGCCTAGATCTGACGTGATTTAATTTGGAAGTTTTCTTCAACCTTTGTCATCTGACACCTTGAGTTTCACTAATCGCTTCACTCAGTCACTTCATAAACTCAAGTTGATCACCACTCTACCACCTTCACTTTGAGAGAGAATGTTAAAATAAATTATGGTTTATGTTTATGAGTCGTGCTTTACCTAATTAGTATTTTTCCTCTCCTGTATTTTCCTATGTTGGTTTCATGGTGTCTATTTATTCACCTTTATAAAAATATACCGATTATTCAATGAAATACACAAAAAAAAAAAAAAAAACACCCATGATCAAACAAAACTTAGAAGATCAATTATAGAAGGATATATTTGTAGAAATACAAGTTATTGTGGCTCAAAAGTTGGAACAATTAGTGTATTTAATGATAAAATCTCATCATTTTTAGAAGAAATGCATGGAATTACTAGAACACTATCAAACTCATGCAAAAGAATGTTTATTGCTAAAATACTGTGGCACTAACGCATGATATTGCAGGATCTCAACAAAGTCTAATGCATGATTAAGAAAAGTGTCGGAGACAAAGTCCAACGCATGGGGCATGTGTCGGAGGGATTCAACGCAAGGAAGATTCATTGATTCAGGCTGTTTGTATCAAATCATCACTTCAAGCATGGGCACCTGCGGCGGGCGGCGTTTGAAAAGCATCTGAATTTCAGGCGGCCGACCAGGTTATGGAATTTAATGCTACCCATCATCAAGTTGGAGAAGACCGACGACTATAAATAGAAGAAATCCCACCAGATGACAGCTTAGCTTAGTTTTTAGAATCTTAGATCTTTTATCTCATTACATAATTCTGAAACCGTAGAGCTGTGCTGTGGTGACGAGAAGAACAAGAGGGAAGAGAACCACCACCATCGCCGATCAAGAAGCGGAGGAAGCTGAGCTCGAGAGAGACATTTATTCCAATTCTTCCATAAGTGGTTGTACGCGGACCAGAATTGAGCCAAAGAGGACAAGAGATTGTACTCTAGGGCTTGACTCCTTTCATTTCATCTTACTTATCGCTTTCATCTTCTCATTTGATTAAGTATTGGTTTTGTAAAGACAATTAGTTTCTTTATAAATTCACATATTTAATCTCATACTTTGCCACTGTTTATTTCTTGTTTATGTTAGATGCATCTATAACTTCATGTAAAATTCCATTTCGAACGCTTAAGCCAACTAAATCAATTGGTAAAAGCAGCTTTAGCTTAAATTATTCGAGAGAATAAGTAAGCCAGCATCAAGTTAGAAACGCTTAGTACATCTAGAGATAGACGGACTAGTGTTTTATTACATCTTGTGTTTGACGCATACATCCTAGAGATAGGTATTGTATGATATTCACATTGAGAAGTGTCGAATAGAGTCTAACGCATAAACAGAGATAAACAAGTTATCTCATTCGCATCATATTCTTGTTTGTGTACATCTAACTTAGATCGACGCATATCACTAGCATTAAACTCCATTTTCATATGACCCATCATTCTCTACTCGACCCTTTTGTATCTTCTTATACACACACAGCAGCTTAGTGTAAATAACTCATTTCTGCATACACTTAGGATATTTCTACAACAGTTACAACGCAAGGCCTGCATTAGCTTTAATCTGAATCCCTGAGTTCGACCCTGGATTTACCAGGAACCTGAGTTGGATTTATACTTAGATCTGAGTCAGGAAAACTTGAACGTCTATAGAAGAGTGTCACGCGTCCTGTTGCACATCACTAACACATCAATACGTCACTAACACATCATAAACACATCGACGCATCATTTACATTTACACTTATTTTTCCAATTATTTTATACAATATACTCCTAAGCTCGAATCACGAAATCAACCAACAATATGACAGCGAAAGCAATTCAATACAATCTCACAATATTACATTCTTAAGCCCATAAAAAAAAACCTCCTAATCAATGCTATGAACTGAGCTACACATTGAGATACAACTCAAAATCCACTTAAAAGGCATAAAATCTAAGAATGCCAATGAAAAGGGGAAAAAATAAAGAAAATGATAGGTCATTTGTCCAAATCGAATATTTACTCTAAAAATTATGACTTAAAAACTAAAGAAATACATTTATAGAAAAGTGAAAGTTGCATAAATGTCAAAAAAGTTTTTTAAAACTAGGTCCCTGACCCATGTTTATAGATTTTACAAAAATCACAAAATCTTTAAATCCAGCCCAGTTTCACTAATAGATTGAAATGAAAAGTCAAAAATACCCCACGACATTTGAATCAATTTGTGCTCCCATCTTTATTTCATGTAACTTTAGGATTTCGTTTCTTCATCTTCACTTCTTCAATGCCAATTCCTTCCCCTTCCTACCAATTTGATTTCTTCGAAAATACCCCATCAATATATATATATATATATATATATATATATTTCGATAGAATCACCGTGACTGTGAAATTGGATGTTTCTAATGAAAAATCTAAGTAGAAAGGTATGAGTGTTCTGTCTAGCTTATCATGTATTCAGTTGAATTTTCTTTAATTTTCTGTCCTCTCTGTTTTGTTTGGCTTTTGATGAAACATGGGAAATGATTTCTGATTACCTTCAATTTTTATGTCAATTACTAAGGAGTTTCTGATTACCTTAGGATTGTGTGGCGACCCAATTTTTTTAAGTAATTTCTGTTTAATTATCTTGAATTAGTTGGGTTATATTTTGGATTTTAAAGAATAAATTTAATTGTTATATTAAGATAATTTGATTTAAATTAAGTGTTAAAGATTTAAAATTTGGATCTAATTCAATTAGTGGATTTATATTTGGATTTAAAATATTGAAGAAGATTTGAAAATTTTGGATTAATTGATAAGAGGTTTATAGATTTAGGGGATTTGGAATTTGGATTTAAAGGAAAAATATTGGGTTTTATGTCCTAAAACTCATAGATAGTAAATGTAAATAATTGACTGTCATCAATAAAGAGTTATCGATATCATTTCAATAAGTGTCATTGATTGTGTTATATTCTATTTTTGTCTTAATCACCCTAAATCCAATAAACTAACATCCTAGGTTGTCTTATGAGTCTCGAACTTGTATGTGGAGACATATAGGGATCAATGTTTAAGATACAGTCTAAAGGGTCTATAATATAGGCATAAGGATGGGTATCTTATCCTTATGACATTATGGGTACGACCCATTTTATATTCAATACAAACGCACTGATCCAATGCATTCGTGTAGGTGACATTCGAGTGGGGTATCATGCAGTTTGCATAAGACCGGATCGTGAAATAGTAACTACTACATGTAACACCGTTGATTAGTTAGGTTTTTATTTCAATAGGATGACCTAGGCAACTTAGTCTTAACCCTGAGTGTATTATGAACTCTTGCTCACAAGAGATTGTTCTTTAATTTGTATAGGTGAGAGACTAGTTCGCCGACCCAATAAGACTATCATTTTGGGGACAAGACTGAGTGAGGAGATGGGAACATAATAATACAAGATGGATTTAACTTCTTTCCAACTTTAGGGTAAGTAGATGAATGGTCCTTACGTGGTGTCCTGGGGAGTTGAACAAAGGGCCCTACCCTCTCACTTGCCCGACAAGGGGTTTTCTGTTTAATTGTTGGACCATAAATAGGTTGTTCATTAGAGGAGCACTGGTAGTTAAAGAAAAAGAGGTAACCTAGGGGTAAAACAGTAATTTGACCAAACTGGTGTTACAAACACTCGTGAAAGACTAACTTGTTTTCATTGATCTTTATCCGTGGACACAGAAATATATTTGTAGTGAGAATAGTGCAGCTGTAGGTCTTTAGTGGAGTGTAGCCACAGTTAACGAATATTGATTAATTTGGTTAATGAGTTTAGCCAATTAATCTCATATCGTTGGAGCTTCTAATCTGTAAGTCCAAGAGGTCCCCTTCTTAACTCGTAAAGAGAATTGAGGTAAATATATCTTGAATTTGAATTGTTCAAATTCACTTAAGAAAATAATATAATGTATAATGATACATTATAATACAGAGTTTATATTGAACTTTATAATATAAATTTAATTTTGGATATGATTCAAAATTATTTTTTGAGAGAATTAAATATTTGAAAGAGTTCAAATATTAATATGAATTAGATTCATATTAAAACTATAGGTAAAAAATTAATGTGTATTTCATGCACATTAAACTATAGGTTATGAGAGAAATACAATTGAACATGTTTCAAATGTAGGCTAAATTAAATATTTGATATTTAATTTACTAGTTATTTAATTGAAAATTAAATGATTATTTAATTTAGGAAAATTACTTCAAATGATAAAACTATTGAAAATATTTACAAGATATAGCAAAATTTTAGAACTATCAATGATAGACGTTGATAGACACTGATCGAAGTCTATCAAAATCTATCAATGTCACTGATAGACACTGATATAAGTCTATCAGTGTCTATCAGTATCTATCATTGATAGTTCTAAAATTTTGTTATATTTTGTAGATATTTTGGTTCATTTTTCTATATTTAAAAACAACCCTTTAATTTAACTAATTTAATTAAATTTTATTTAACTAAATCAATTGAATTAATACTATAGGTTATATGAGAGATGTTTCATTTAAATATAATTTAAATGAATCATTAATTAAATAAGATTTACTTAATTATTAATTAATATTAATTTAATTAAGCTAGTAAATTTTATATATATTAAAAAAAAAAAAAAAAAAAACAAACCTGAACGCTGAAATGTGAAACATGAGTCGTGAAACACTGAAACCCTCGTCCCTCCCCTTGCCGTCTAAACCTAAACCCTTGTCCCTCTCCTTACTGTCTAACTTAAACCCTCGTCCCTCCCCTTGTCGATCCCTCTCATCTCACTTTTACGGCCTCACGGCTTCACTTCCGACCTCACATTTCTAGCCTCACGCTTCTGGCCGTCGATAGCAGACTCGTAAGACGCAAATCGCCTCCAACTCCGGCCTCACGCCTCCAACTCCAGCCTCACGCTTCTGGCTATGCATCTACGAAAAAGAAAGTAATGAAAAAAACAGTCAAAATTAAAAATTAAAAAAAAAATTCAAAACCGGCGAGGTTGGGTTGGGTTGGGTTGACCATTAAAAAATGAACCGATAGGATTCATTTAAAGCCAACCCGAATTTTCGGGTTGGTCCACAAAATTCCTCCAACCCGACCCATCTACACCTCTAATTCCAAATATACTAAAAGACTAAAATAAGAAACCACTCACAGTGATCTGTTGGGATTGCTCTTCCCTCCCAGTTCACCTAGTTTTCCCTGGCATCCTGTCGAACCCTATTTCAGATTCATTTTGAAGCTCAAATTTCTTATTATTCCATACCATATCTCAAGACACTTCCTTCTGCAAATATGTTTATAAACGCCTTAACTGGCTTACCTTAAAGTTTGGCCCTAAAACTTCCACTCGAGACTTCGAAATCTCAAGTTTTCTCCACTTGGCCCGACTGTCCCTTTTCCTGTGAATATCTCTCGGTTTCCTTCAATTTTGGAAATCATTCACTTAGAATTTTCTCATAGTAGCTCATAAAGAAACTACATTCAATTTAAAAGATTTTGGTCCAAGAATCACCTAATTTTCAAGAGTAGTTTGGGAGAACTCCTCATTTGAACTTGGTGCTGCTGTCTGTCCGTACAGCCTGCACAACCCTTGCGTCCTTTGCTTTGATCAATTCAAATATCAATGCAACCTTCCTTCTAATTGACGCAAAGATCCTTCCGATATGCTCTCAACTTCTCCTTTTAAGTGATTCTTGAATCGAAAGTGTTTTGTAAATTGAAGTGAAGTCCTCAACTCTATTTATAGGTGCTTCAACTCCTCCCGGTGTTGGCACCTCCTACTGTCTGCATGCCCAAGCGTCCACTACTCAGGCTGCCAACACAATCCTTTACCACTACCAGCTTGAAGTGTCTGCTCCATCTTCGTCTAACACAAGACATTCAGTTTGCATGCCTTCTCCTTCGCCCACCTCAAATTGCATGGACTCCAGACATCCCTTTGATCCACACGTCCAGCTAAGTTTATCAGCCCATAGCTCTCTTATCATTGCATACCCTTCATGGCTGCATGTCTCTTCACACAACCCTTGCCACATGCGTTCATCAAGGTCACCACATATCCTTATCGGATGCTTCTCACACTAGCCTTGTCATATGCGCCCACATGCCCTTGAATGTCCTTGGCACATAATTCAGTCTTAGCGCATAGCACATCACCTTCGCATAGCCAAGTCTTGTTAATGCATGATTAGGCCCTTCAACGCAAACTCTATCTTGACCATAACTCTAAGTCAGCAACTCTATGCGCCCAACATGTTTCTCATGTGTCGCCTAGTCATATGAGTTCAACTAGCTTCCCCAAGGCCAATGCTTAGTCCACATGACCGCATTCTCCTTCCAATGCCCAATCTTACGATTGGCGCATACCCCATAGATCATCGCAAAGCATCTTTAACGCATGGTTCTTCAAACCCTGCCATCGCATGAGCATCGCCCTGCCTTGCCATGCTTATTGCATAGCTTCATCATGTAGTCCCAACGCACAACACACGGCCTTATGTTCATCGCATAGCTCGTCACTCGTTGCCTCAACGCACACCACTTCGCTCCATCGCTTAACTCTAGCACACATCACACAGCCTTACGCTCAATTACCGCATACTAGCCCGTACGTATGCCCAGCCTCAATCACTTGGCTTTGCACTCATCACATAGCTCATTGTGTAATGCCTACGCACATCGTCTAGTGCTCACATTCATCGTCTAGCGCTATCGTGGAGCGTCGCAAGCACTTGTGATCATCCTCGCACAATGCATCAATGGCCAGTGCCCACACTTGCGTGCAACCGAATGCATCCTACTCACGCTTGACCTAACCTCGTCAGACGATGGCTCTTCCTCGCTGCTTGCTCATGTAGGCTCTTATCATCCCAACGCATGAGCAGTCCTTGTCAATGCTTGGACAATATGCATCCATCACGGTTTGACCTATTGCTTGGTGTCTTGGTCGCACACACTATACCAATGCATAGTCCTTCATGCATCCACCCCTTAGCCAACATGACACCCTCAAATGTCAAGACCAATGCATAGCCAATTTTCACCATGCGCCCATGCCTCACAAGCCTCAACGCATGGTTGTCCTAGGCTTTAACACTTAGCTAGATTTATCCTTATTGAGCTTCAACTCAAAGCTACTCAAACGTTTACTCATGGCACCTTACGTCCATGGCTTGACCTCACATCCACGCATCATGGAGGTTTATCCTATGCGTCCAAGCCTCCATTTGAATGCCTAGCTTACCATTGGGTTCAACATAACCTTGCACATTCTTTGAAAGTCTTGGCCGCTCATACACAAAGCCCCATGCGTTCAAGTTACTTAACACCCACACATGTTTATTTGTACTTAATCATCCTTCGGTGAGGGTATCACATTCGGTGAGGGTATCACATTCGGGCTGAGACATAAAGATATTCTCTTCAAGATTACCATTCAAAAAGGCAGTCTTGACATCCATTTGTCATATTTCATAGTCATATATGTGGCTATGGACAAGAGAATTCTTATAGACTTTAACATAGCTACAGGAGAAAAAATTTCCTCATAAACAACCCCTTCTCTCTGGGTATAACCTTTTGCTACGAGTCTAGCTTTGAAGGTCTATATCTTTCCAGCTGCATCTCTCTTTCTCTTAAAGATCCATTTGCACCCTATGGGTTTTATCCATTCAGGTAGATCTACAAGTTCGCATACTAAGTTGAAGTACATTGACTCCATTTCAAGGTCCTTGACTTTGACCCATTGATCCTCTACGTCATTCATTACTTGTCTATATGAAAATGGATCCTCAACGTCATCAGTGGGTATGACGACCTGAGTTTCAGTTAAACCCAAGTAGCGGTCAGGTCGTGATACAACCCACCCACTACGTTAATGCATTCTCAACGATTGAAAAGGACATGATGGACCTTAAGAACTAGCTCTTTCATCAACTCTTGTTGAAGGACCAGCTTCATCAACAGCTCTTGTTGACTCTTCAGTAGATTCTCCTAATAGTAACTTACTATGTGATTTGTGATCCATCATTTGGTCTTTCTCCAAGAAAGTAGCGTTTTTTTATACAAACACCTTATTATCTTGTGGGTCATAAAAAAGACCACTTATCATTTCTTTTTGGGTAACCAATACTCTGGCACAATCTTGAACGAGGTTTCAGTTTCTTAGGATTATCACAAACACTTATGTTGGACAACCTCAAATCCTGAAGTAGCACAAACTAGATTTACGTCCCCTCCATAACAAAAAAGGTGTTTCAGAAACCTTCTTTAAGGGAACATTGTTCAGGATGTGAGTTGTAGTCTCTATTGCATACCCCTAAAATGAGCTAGGCAACTGGGCATAGCTCATCATTGAACAAACCATATCTAGCAAGGTTCTATTTCTCCTTTATAATGCACCTTTTTTTAGGTGTACCAGAAGCTGAAAGTTGGGACTAGATTCCATGTTCTATCATATAGTCCTAAAATTTTTTATCCATATACTCTCCACATAGATCATATCGAAGTGTTTTAATAGTTTTACCTAATAGGTTTTCAACCTTAACCTTGAACTACTTGAATTTTTCAAGAGCTTTAGACTTATGCCCCATTATGTATAAGTAACCATACCTTGAATAATCATCTATTAAAGAGATGAAATATTCATATCCTTCTTAAGCTTTTACATTCAATGGACCACAGAGATCCGAATGTATTCACTTTGCCCTATAACCTTTTCCGCTAAATGATCTTTTGGTCATTTTTCAAGACACGATCACATGGTGTAATGAATCATCTTCTAACTCATTTAGAAGTCTATTCTTTATCAAGCGTTCGATCCTATCGAGGTTTATGTGATCTAGTCTTAAGTGCCAAAGATATATGTTGTTACTTTTAGGAGAAATGTGTTGCCTTTTACTTTGAGTTTCAGCAGTTTTAAACATCTCAGGATTTAAAATTGCTTTTGCTTCGGTTGGTCTTAATACATATAAGTTATCTTCTAATCTAGTTGAACATATAAGAACACCATTCTTGAAAATGAATGCTTCATTACTTTAAAAATTTACAACGTAAGATTGTTCAAGTAGACAAGAGATAGAAACTAAATTTCTCTTAATTCTTAGTACAATGTACAAATCCTTAAGAAAAATAAATCTGTCTCTAAAAAATAACTTTACAACTCCCATTGCACTGGCTGAAACGACATATCTCGTTTCAATCCTAAGTGTCATTCCACCTTCTTCCAACTGCTGAAAGGAACTATTTCTCGATAAAGAAGAACAAATATGATTAGTTGCTTCCGAATCAAGTATTCAGGTAAACTCATCATGTTCTACAAGACACATTTCTAAAACAAGTAAATTGTGTTTACCTTCTTTTTTCTTATTTTTCTCTGCGAGGTACTTAGGCAGTTCCTCTTCTAGTGTCCATCCACGTTCTAGTGGAAACACCTACCCTTGTCAGTCACCTTGGCCTTTCCCTTGCCTCTTACAGTAGCGGCAGCAGCCTTTCTATTATCTCCCTTCTTCTTCTGAATCTTCTTTGAAGCAGAAGATTGAGGAACATACTTAGTTCCAAAGGATGAACCCTTATGGAACTTCCTTTTGGAATGGGCAACTTTTTCCTCTTCTTCAACAGGTATCTTATTTTTCATAAGAGACTAGTATGTCTGTAGCTCATTAAGGAAATTGGTCAAGTTATATTGGACTTTGTTCATTACTGCATTGCTGCAAAATTGTCGAAAACTCTTCGGAAGAGATTTCATGATACGCAATATGATTGTACTCATCTATGACTGCTTCATTTGCCTCTACCACGTTAAATAGAACCCATGTCTAAGAAAGTTCCAGAACAGATATGCTCTCTTTCATGTGATAGTTGTAAATGTATTTGAGGGCATCGTGGTGAAGTTGATTGGACGGTTGTCCAAACATCTCCTGGAGAGATTCCATAATCTCCCTCGTAGTTTCCATGACCTCATACTTCTTGGATAGAAATTTAGATAAGCTCGCCAAGATGTAGACGCGGGCCTTTTCATTGGCCTTTATCCACCGGTCATAAGCATCCTTTGTAGCCTAAGATACATTACAAGTAGGGGCCGGAGGACAATCCTCCGATAAGACGAACCGTGGATCGTTAACAGCAAGAATTGTATTCAAGTTGGACTTCCACGTAAAGTAATTATAATCGGTAAGTTTTTCATTTTTAAGTAGTGCAATCATTGAGGAAGATATTGCTGAAAATTAAAAAAAAAAAAAAAAAAAAAAAAAAAAAACATTGACCGTATTAGTTATCTTTGCCTTAACCCATCACACAAGTACACAATTGTGAACTATCCAATCAAATTAGAAAAAAAATAAGCAATCATAGAATCCTAATAAACTATTAATTTAGTTTTTGCAACGATACTTCAGGGGTTTCGAGCAACAACCACTGAAGGGTGATAAGCTACTCCTCCTCTAAAATGAGACAGCTCGGCTAATTCTAATACCAGAATAACTCATATCCATATAGACATTAACCACCATTGTTCGGTTAAGGATTCGTTAACTCTTAACTCATCCCTATAAGTGTAACCCTCTAACTTTCAAATCCTAAAGGTACGCATCAACAGGCTACCAGGAGGAAAGACAACTGTTGGTAATTAACCTAAGTGACCTTATCCTTTTTAGGAGTTCACTGCGTTCCCAATCCTATGATCAGGCTCTCCGAAAGGATGGTTGCTCCAAGACAACATGCGGGCAGATCAAGGAAATCTCACGGTGTGACCTAGGGGTGGAGACCAAAGGATACATTGACACGTGTCCTGGTCCCACTTACTATAGAAACTTTCTCCATTCACCTTGTTATTGACCCATGCAAACACTTTCTGAAGAGAGGCTGCACCCAAGGTGACACGAAACTGAGCATGGATCTCACGTTATGAACATATAGGGATATAGAAGCAAAACTTGAAATAAATATCTCGTTTTTTACTTTTTCTCCACTAAAGTGTCCTACCATATCTTAGGGTTATTTAACTTAGATAAATATGGCTACATCAATCTATTTAAGTCTATGCTTATTATAGCCCTTATAAAAAGGTCTTTACACTAGATTTTAAGTGAAGTATACCCTTTTAATTAACCTAGTGACATTGCATGTTAATATTAAACTATGATTAATTCAACTCAAGTTCTAGGTCAGTTCCCAGGTAGGAGATGTTTCGTAAACCGTCAACTTAAATGCCTCTAGCCTAGACAGAACCTAACTGGTAGAGTTCCTTTATAATCATAGTAATGTTTTTCCTACTTAGTTCATTAAAACTATTAATACTAAATAAGAAATAATTTTAATCCTATTAGAATTAAAGTGATCTTAGGTTTAATGAATTTTAAACAAGTTAAAATTAATTTATTTATCCTATGATCTTATGTTTGCATGCAATTCTTGTTTATAGATTGACGATTTCTAATCATTAATTTTTAAAACTATTTTCAAATTTTAATGACTAGCCCTATAATCATGCTTTCTATGGTTTAATTTAATTTAAAAAACATATTCTAATTAAATAATAAATCATAAATAATGCATTGCATGTATATAATATAACAATTATATTATTACTATGGAAGTGTCATGCTCAATGCATCTTAATTTTTATATTTAATTAACATAACTCCTTATATTAAGCTAAACATGAAAATCATATAAGCATGCTCAACACATTGCATTAAATATAACTGTTTGTATTTAAGCTATGTAATTACATGCTTCATGCTTTATTAATTTCATCAATTTAACATAACCATTACATTAAATAAATCATGAAATTAAATAATCATGCATTATCCCATACATTATAACTATTATAATATATAAAAATGCATGAGCATGCTTAACCTAAGGGGAGAATATATCTATAAAGTATTTAAATAACATATGAACCGGTTAATTGGCCCCTAGGATTAAATTAATGAATAAAATTATATTAATTTTATAAATTTTATCTTAAAATAACTTCAACCACTCCAGAAGAGGACCAAAACTACTCGAACCAATCAAAAACCACTCGAATCAGGCAAAAACTGCTTGAACTGGACGAAAATCGCTCGAACTGGCCCAAAAAATGCTTAAACCGGTTAAAATCACTGGCCCAGTCAACAAACCAGTCAAACCAGTCAATGAACCACCAGACAAGTCAATGAACAGCACGCCAGATGTTGAACCAGACTGCTGTCGAACTGACCATTAGGGTTGACGTCAGCATCTTTGCATTACGTGTGATGTTGACGTCACGCTTGCATCAGTCCATTTTTTTTTTAATTTTTTCTTCGAATTCTAGCCTCTATACCTCTGTTTTCCATAGTTTTTTGCCAAACTCAGCCTCAATTTTCACCAATCTTCATCAAAAAACTAATGCATACCTAGACTTAGAGAAGACTTAATTTATAACTAAATGCCCAAATCGCAAAGGCCCTTACATGAATGAATCATTTAAAAAAAATGTAAATTCTAAGGCCAAATAATCAAATTAGTTCGCAGCAAAATCAAACATTCATAATGTAGATCCCACCTTAAATAAAAAAAAAAAAAAACAAAATTTAATTAGTTAATTAAAATTCTGACATGGCTCTGATAGGTTGAAATTCCAAGCGCAATGAAAAACGTCAGTCCATTTTCAAATTTTAATAACAAATTAATAGAGGAAATAAAATTTAGAATCCCTTATTTAGAATCCCTTACTTTCATTGATGACTCTTGAGGGTTCACCAATGATGCATTCATAGCATGCGATGAGGTGAATAATCATTATGAGGTTATAACACTTTGTTTTACCTGGTAGATCCCATGTGCAAGTTCGACCAGGGTCTTGGTAAGTCCAAGGTCGAACTCAGGGATTGCTTACAAGTGTGCGATGAAACTAATACTTCGATCTTAATGCAAATGAAATATTTAATCAAATGGTCAATTTTTGGGTATTATTCTAACTCTAAACTTTATGCTATGAGGATTGTACTTTAAGTGAAAGTTTGAGCGGTGGTTGTTGGATACTGATATGCGATGATAGGGTTAAGAATATTTTTTGCAAACACTTCCTAAGCAACTATCTGAATTATGCGTTCGAGTAGTGCACCGAGTAGTGCACTTGATATTACGACCAACACTTCTCAGTATATCTAGCACACTATCTTATCTATAGGATGCAAGCGATGAGTGCAATATGCAAAAGATGTACTTATTTCTAAGGAGCTTCTCCTCTTATTTTATGAGTTCTAAATCTAAGTTCTTTCAAACTTAGATGCAATTTACTTAGAGTAATTTTTCGATTCATCCAGTTGACGCATGTAGGCATACATAAAACAAGTTGATCGCATGATTCTTTTATTGCTTAGTTCGTGTTGGCTACATGCTTCTCAACCCATAAAGTAATTTAGCTACTCATGATAAGATGGAGAAAATGAACAAAGGATGGAATAAATATATATTCATATTGTAGATTTTAACTTTTTCAACATTAACAATACAGCACAAATATACTTTAAGAAAAAGAAAGGGATAGAGAATCAAGTCGTGGTGTGCAATGTCTTACTTCCTCTGGCTCTAATGATGACTGCTTCACAGCAAATATCGAACAATGGAGCTCCTCTTCTTCCATAAAAGACTTAAGCTCTCACTAGGGTGTTTTTATGGCTGAACGAGAAGATTTTTTTCGTAGAGTTTTCTTCTCAGAAATTTGATATCTCTACATATATATTGTTGAATGGCGATTGCATGGGTATTTATAGGTGTCTGAGGATGACTTCTCTTCTCTCACTCATGATTGTGCTGATAAGATGCATTAAATTTCATACCCTGACGCGCCGTCTGCAATGCGTCAGAAGTTCATTGAATCTTCAACGAAGTTCTCTTGTCAGCCACTAACTCAATCTGAGATTTGACTTCCACCGCCCATGTCATATCATGCTTCATCGCCTAAAGTTATAGACTTAACTGGTTATGGGATCATGTGTTTGTCTCTGATAGTTCTTGTTTGACCGCATCGGTGGACGTTCTACCTTAAAACAACGACATTAGCTCAAAATTCAAATAGATCAGGTGTTGAAGATGTATAATCGCATACTTTGATTACTTATATGAATTCTTAGCAAAAATGTTGTACTTTCAAGTCTTTTTCTTATTCTTTTAGATGAAAGAGATTAAATAACTTGTATTTCTACAAGTTATGACCAACTTTTGGGATCTACTATTTTGATTCCTCTGCTGCAAATCAAGTGAACCCCACCAAAATTGTTTAGGAGAGAATTTTCTATCGAGAAAAAATATCAGAAAGGTAGAGGGCAAGAGAAAAAATTCTACGTATCACTTTTTCCTTCTGTGATGTAGAGAGAACTGACTAGATCTCTCTCCCACTCCCATATAGTCCCCACGAGTTAGTTACAAAAAAAAATTATTTCAATTTATTTAACCAATAAACTAAATCAATTTTAATTATTTAATTAAATAANACTTAAAAAGTAAATTAAATGAAAATTTATTTTATTTTATTAAAATAAATCAAATAATTATCAATTAATCAAATTAATTAATAATAATTAAATATTTCATATTTAATTAAAAATGTGCATTAAAATCATATTCTAATACATCTCTCTCATAACCTATATTTTTAATTCCATTAATTTAATTAAACCAAATTTCATTAAATTCAATTAAATTAAATCATTAATTAATTATCCAATTAATTAATCATTAAATTAAATATCACATATTTAATTTGACCTTATAATTGAATCATATTCAATTATGTTTTCTCTCATATTACCTATAGTTTTAATGTGCATCTAATGCACATTAATTTTAACCTATAGTTTTAATATGAACTCTATTCATATTCAATTTAATATTTCAACTCCTTCAAATATTTAATTCTCCCATAAGTTAACTTTTGAATCAAATTCAAAATAAATTTATATTATAAAGTTTAATTAAAATACTTTATATTATAATGTATCACCATACATTATATTCTTTCCCTTAATAAATTTGATCATTTCAAATTACTTTAATCACCTCAATACTCTTTATGAGCTACTAGTAGGACCTAATGAACCTACAGATCAAAAGCTCCAATGATATGAGATTAATTAGCTAAACTCATTAACCAAGTTAATCAAAATTTGTTAACTGTGGGTACACTCCACTATAGATCCACTATTGCACTCTTCTCGCTACAGATATATTTTTGTGTCTTGAATTTGACCAATGACATTAAGTAGGTCCTTCACGAGTGTTTGTAACACCAGCTGGGTCAAATTACTATTTTACCCTTGAGTTACATCTGTATCCTTAAGTACCAATGCTCCTCTAATGAACAACCTATTTGTGGTCTAACCATTAAACAAAGACCCCTCTCAAGCTAGTGAGAGGTAAAGCCATTTGTTCAAGTCCCGAAGACATCATTTAAGGGAACACCCATCTACGGGAAGGAGTGAATTCCATCTCATGAAATTATGTTCCCAGCTCCCCACTCAGTCTTGTCCCCAAAATGGTAGGCTTATTAAGTCGGCAAACTAGCCACTCTCAATGTTCCAGGGCTGTTGCGACTTTGAAACAAAGGAAGTTTTTGTTTCACCGATTCAAGGCTTATACCACAAACGTAGTAAAACGGTAAGATCAGGGTCAAATCCACATAGAGACTAATGATTAGATAGGATAATTTAAGAATTCTAGGTAATGGGGGTTGGTTGGTTTTGTAAATCAATTAACAAGCAATCAAAGAAAACAAAAATGAGTGTGGAAAAAGTATTAAATTCAATCGAGGGAAAAAAACCTTGGGATTAGTATGCATGCTTTTTATTTCTATCATCAGGCACTAGTTAATTATACTAATTTCGTGAACGCCTCAACCTATTAGAAAATCTAATAGCCCAATTAATCAATTTTGATAATAAACCAAACTAACACTAATTCAATTTAAGACTCATCCTTTTAGCAACATACAAGTAAAAATTGAATTGCATTACGAAAGGGTTCAATTGTTGAGACATACTACAAACTGAAAAAGCCATATCTTATAGCATGATTAATTGGGAAAGATTTTATGAGCATACACGAGTTTGGCCAGAAAAAGTCTAGACTCTAAACATACGATCCTAATATGTGCAACTTAGTCAATCAATATATGTATAGGCTATGATGATTTTGCAAATAAAAATTAATCTGTCAGATCAATTCATCGAAATTCTATTAAAAATAAATTAAATCTTCCCAAAGGGTTCACAACAATTAAACACATCAACTAGTTGTACTCAAAGCATACTACTAATCCTAAGAAAATTTACCTAGCCTCGCATCGGCACAAGGAAAATACAATGATTAATGGAGAAACGAGGCTGACTATAGTGAAAATTACACAACAATTCGACTAAAATTGCCCCCGAAATCAGACTAGACTCTTAAATTTCTTCACTCTTTCTGTTGGAACCCCAAATGCCCTATTTATAAGTTTGTCATAGCGTCAGGATGCTAGAAAGAGCATTGCAACGCTGTGACGACATCGTGCAAAACGTTAAGGAAGTGTCACGATGCTAGCTTGACGCTCAGTTATGCGCTTGCGGAGGGGGAAGTTCGTCAAAGTCTGTAGTGTCGCAACACTCTAGGGGACATTGCAATGCTACCCATTCTGCCTTATTGCGTTAAGTAGGGGCATTGGGTTGGCATTGCGACGGTGGCATTATCAATCTTCGGAGCATTGCAACGCTTGAAATACGACATTGCCCTACATTTGAACCTACTGTTTTTAAGCGTCGAGTGAGCGTTGGACTTAGGTTATTGATGAGCGTTGCGACGTTGAAATAAGGTAGTTTTTTCTTTTGTCATCTTACCTCCGTTTAGGCGCACTTGACTCCCGATTTCCATCCTTTTTTCTTGATTTTTCATCTTTGCAACATACTTGCTCCATGGGATCAATTCTCCTACAAAATATGACAAATAGACACAAAGATTACCCAAAAGTAGTAAAGTTAAGGTCATATACTTAGCTCTTTTTGAGAGATAACACTCACCAATACAAATTAAAGAGAAATTTCTCGTGAACATGAGTCCATAATACACTCAGAATTGAGACTAAATTTCCTAGGTCATCCTAGTGTAATATAAGCCTAACTAGTCAATGAAGTTACATTTATAGGTTACTATTTTGTGGTTCGGTCTTATGCAAACTCATTACATAAGATACCCCCACTTGCATGTCCTCTACACGAATATATTGGATCATTTCATTTGTATCAAATACAAAATGGGTCACATCCATAATGTCACCAAGATAAGGTACTCAAATCCATATACTGTAGACCCTTTTAGGCTGTATCTTGAACATTGATCCCTGTATGTCTCCACATACAGTTTAAGACTCATAAAACAGTCTAGGATGTTAGTTTATTGGATCGAGGTTATTTAGGCAAGATAATCAATAACTATTTATGGTAATAAACATTAATAACACTTTATTAATGATTGGTCAAATGTTACATTTATTATTTACGAGTTTTAGAGCATAAAACCCAA
This sequence comes from Benincasa hispida, assembly GCF_009727055.1. Classification (NCBI taxonomy): domain Eukaryota; kingdom Viridiplantae; phylum Streptophyta; class Magnoliopsida; order Cucurbitales; family Cucurbitaceae; genus Benincasa; species Benincasa hispida. The sequence continues at coordinate 30,739,235 of NC_052352.1, forward strand.
CTGGGATGGTTATATCACAACCTGACCGTTACTTGGGTTTAACTGAAACTCAGATTGTCATACCATGTGATGGCATTAAGGATCCATTATCTTATAAGTAGGTAAAGAATGACGTAGACATAGACCAATGGGTCAAAGCCATGGACCTTGAAATGGGGTCTATGTACTTCAATTTAATATGGAAGCTTGTAGATCTACCTGAAGTGGTTAAACCCATAGGGCATAAATGGATCTACAAAAGAAAGAGAAATGTAGCTGGGAAGGTACAGACCTTCAAAGCTAGACTTTTAGCAAAGGGTTATATCTAGAAGGAAGGGGTTGACTATGAAGAAACTTTTTCCTCTATTGTTATGCTTAAGTATATAAGAATTCTCTTATTCATAACCACATTATGACTATAAGATATGAAAAATGGATGTCAAGACTATTTTTCTGAATGACAATCTTGAATATCTTTATGTCTCAACTCGTGGGGTTCGTAGCCCAAGGTCAAGAGTAAAAATTTTGCAAGCTGAATCAATCCATTTATAGGTTGAAGCAGACGTCTAGATCTTGGAAAATTAGATTTGATACTGTGACCAAATCTTTTTTTTTTTTTTATCAAAGCATTGATGAACCTTATGTCTACAAGAAAATCATTAATGGTAAATTAGCTTTTTTTGGTACTTTATTGGATGATATCCTACCCATTGGAAATAATATAAGGTACCTTTCTAATATTAAATAATGGCTAGCAACCCAACTCAAAATGAAAGATTTGGTCGAGACGCAGTATGTATTTGGGATCCAAATTATTAAGGGTTGCAAGAACAGAATGTTGGACCTGTCTCATGCAACCTATATCGACAAAATGTTGAATTGATATTTAATGCAAAACTCTAACAAAGGTTTATTACCTTTCAGACATGGGGTTCACTTGTCTAAGGAACAGTGTTTTAAGACACCTTAAAAAGTGGAGGATATAAGACGTATTCCCTATGCCTCAGCTGTGGGCAAATGCTTAATAAAAGTTATGCTCTGTACCAGGCCAGACATTTATTATGCAATGGGAATAGTCAGTAGGTTCTAGTCCAATCCAGAGTTAGACCACTAGACTGCGGTTAAGAACATCCTCAAGTATCTTAGAAGAACGATAGACTACAAGCTAATGTATGGATCTAAGGATTTGATTGTTACATGATACACCTACTCTAATTTCCAAACTGACAAGGATTTTAGGAAATTCACATCAGGATCGGTGTTTACTTTGAACAGGGGAGTTGTAATGTGGTATAGCATCAATCAAGGATGCATTGCAGACTCCACTATGGAGGCTGAATATTAGCTAATTATGAAGCAGCAAATGAAGAAATTTGGCCCAGGAAGTTCCTAACTGATTTTGAATTGGTTCCAAACATAAACTTGCTTATCACCTTGTATTGTGACAACAATGGGATAGTAACCAACTCCAAAGAACCTCGCAGCCACAAACAAGGAAAACATATTGAGAGGATGTGTCATTTGATACGAGAGATTGTGCAACGAGGAGATGTGATCGTCATAAAGATTACTTCAGAGCAAAACATTGATGATCCATTTATGAAGGCTCTCTTGGCTAAAGTGTTCAAGAGTCATCTAGAGAGTCTAGGTCTGTGAGACATGTACATTGTATAATTTATGGCAAGTGGGAGATATGTAATAGGTATATAGATGCCCTAGTTTATTGTATTTATTTACCATCCCTCTTGTTTTGGGTTTTGATATTATATATATCCAACTAACTAGAGTTTTATTTAAGTGGGAGCTTGTTGGGTTTTGTGCCCTAAAACCCGTAGATAGTAACTGTAAATAATTGACTATCATCAATAAAGAGTTATCGATATTATTTCAATAAGTGTTATTGATTGTGATATATTATATTTGTGTCTTAATAACCTTAAATCCAATAAACTAACATTCTAGGCTGTCTTTTGAGTCTTGAATTATATGTGGAGACATACAAGGATCAATGTTCAAGATATAGCCAAAGGTCTATAGTATAGGGATAAGGTTGGGTACCTTATCTTAGTGATACTATGGGTACAACTCACTATGTATTTGATACAAACGTACTGATCCAACATGTTCATGTATGTGACATATGAGTGGAAGTATCATATGTAATGAGTTTGCATAAGACTGGACCACAAAATAGTAACCATTATATGTAACACCGTTGAATAGTTACGTTTCTATTTCAACATAATGGCCTAGGCAACTTAGTCTTAACTCTGAGTGTATTATAAACTTCTGTTCATAAGGGATTGTCCTTTGATTTGTATAGGTGAGAGCAGACAGTTCGCCGACTCAATAAACCTACCATTTTGGGGACAAGACTAGGAACATAATAATACAAGATGGATTCCACTCCTTCCCGACTTTAAGGTAAGTAGATGAGTGTTTCTTTAAGTGGTGTCTCATGGACTTGAACAAAGAACCCTACCCTCTCACAGGCCCGATAGGGTTTCTGTTTAATGGTTGGACCATAAATAGGTTGTTAATTAGAGGAGCACTGGTACTTAAGGATACAGAGCTAACTTAGGGGTAAAACAGTAATTTTACCCAACTAATGTTACAAACACTTGTGAAGGACTAACTTGCTATCATTGGCCTATATCCGTGGACACAGAATTATATCTGTAGTGAAAAGAGTGTAGCTGTAGGACTTTAATGAAGTGTACCAACAATTAACGAATATTGATTAATTTGGTTAATGAGTTTAGCAAATTAAACTCATATCATTGGATCTTCTGATTTATAGGTCTGTGAGGTCTCATTCCTAGCTCGTAAAGGGAATTGAGATAACTATGTCTTAAATTTTAATTGTTCAAATTCACCTAAAAAATAATATAATGTATAATGGTACATTATAATATAAAGTTTATATTAAACTTTATAATATAAATTTAATTTTGGATATTTCAAAATTAATTTTTGGGTTATTTGAAAGAGTTCAAATTTTAATATGAATTAGATTCATATTAAAAATATAAGTTAAAAATTAATGTGTATTTGATGCACATTAAGACTATAGATTATGAGAGAAATACAATTGAATATGATTCAAATGTATGCTAAATTAAATAATTGATATTTAACTTGCTGGTTATTTAATTAAAGAATTAAATGATTATTTAATTTAGTTAATTTAATTAAATCAATTGAATTAAAACTATAGATTATGTGAGAGATGTTTCATTTAAATATAACTTAAATGAAACCATTAATTAAATAAGATTTACTTTATTATTAATTAATTATTAATTTTAATTAATTAAACTAATCAAATAGATAACTCCCATGTAAAAAATGGTGTTTTTTTTAGTACATAGAACACACAACAAACATAACAGTTCTGTAAATTTCTCCCTCTAAATTCTCCTCCTCTAATCCCAATTAGAATTGGTTCCCACAAATCAATTTTACCTCAAGAATTTCCAAAGAATAGAATTTTACTCTCTTGGGGGTATTCGTAAAATCCCATTGGAGAATTGGATTTTCATTTCGTTCTACAAAGGTAAGATTTCTATCCCTTTTTCTATAGAAAAGTTAATTGCATACTTAACCTAGGATAATTTTGTCGTAGACTGTAGGTATTTTAGAAATCCTCAATCAATAACAAATTTGGTTATGTGATTTTCGCTGCGTTAGGGGTTTCATCCCTTCAAAAAATTATATATATATTGAGAATTAGGGTTTAAGGAGAAGAAAAATGGCTTATAAATTTATGATTTGAGACTCATCGTAAAGCGTGCAAGAAAAAAAAGGAAATTTCTTCTTCTTTCTCTTTGTGTAACTCACGCCGCTACACACGCACACATGCACACACGCACGATCTCTCTCTCTCTCCTCTCTCAGCTATCTGGAAATTCAACCACCGACACCCTCCATTGTCAGTCGTCACTCGATCTAGTCGTTATTGATCGAGCCTTCGCTTGAGCTCCACGTCCATCGATCGTTTGTGTAAGCCGTCGGGCTCCGTGTGCATGCAAACCTAGCATCCCGTGGTCTCTTAGCTCGTCTAATCGTCGACGTTCATCCTTGGGGTAGGTTTTCGTGCAGTCGCCATTCAGATCCACCACCCTCCGCCGTCTGGATGTTCAGCCGTTCACACGATGGTTTCTGCCAGCCGCGTCTCTCTTTCACTATCACTCGTGTGTGCCAATCGTCTCAGTTCTGTCGTATGTCGTCGCTGAATATTTTGGGTAAGTTTTTTGTTATGGTGTGCTTTATGTGTTTTTCGAAACCCATAAAAAGTTGGTCTAAAATCCAAATATCTATTGTGTTTTGGCTATAGATCTGGGGTGTTGAAAGGAGTTTGGCACGTTGTCCAGCGGGAGTCGAGATTGAATGGTGAGTTATTGGCAAGTTTCTTTTAGATTCTTGTTTAATTTTGGAATACCCAAGTGAATTGGTATGGATTTAATGTCTACTCTTGACATTTGGGTCTCAGGTTTGAGTTTCAAATTTGGTCAGTGTACTGTCCAACGGACTTGACGTGGTTTCGGCCAGACTAGGGTATGTATTGAAGGTTTCAAGCCACTTGGAATGTCAAGGATGTTACATAAATGTTGTTTATAACTCTTGGGTGTGGTGTTTTTTAGGATTTGATTATTTGGTTATGATATTGTATTAGGAGTTGGTCTAAGTCTACTCTAATCCAAGGAGGAGGTTACTTGCTTATAAGTTGGGCTAAAACTTGAGGTAAATGATTTACTGTTGGTTCACACCCAAACCCAAGTTGATGTTAAGATTGTGAATATGTTGAATGCATGCTTCTATTGTAATGGAATGATTTGCTATAATGGACTGATGAATGTACTGTCAAGGGTGTTCTAGGTACCTATAATTATGTTACTAAGTTTTTAATATCATGTTTATGGTTTGATACAAAATTTCGATGTTGTATATGAAGGAACTCTTATACGAGAGTACCTCTAAGCGGAAGCGGATCTTTCCAAAGACATTGTGACAGAATTACCACATTCACATTCAAACATACAGATATGCATCAAACAGTAATTACCGGCATGCTTAAAGATTAAATAACAAGAGAACAAGAAAACTTACCAGTTGAAGAACTTTTCTCATCGGCAAATCTCGCTCTCTGCAAGGGAACAGGTGCTCTCACTGGAACGTCAAGCTATCGTTCACCAACATCAGGTCGTCTACCACGAACGACCTCCACACGAACAGAAGACAAATGGGGACGACACCACCACTTGGAACCCTCGGTATTCTCGGTGTGAGAATCCAAAGAGTGGGCTTTATTCGGATTTGGTAGAGGGGAGGAGGAATAAAGATTGTATACAACGATCAAGTAAGTGGGAGAAAGCTTAGTCTATCGTATAGACAAAATGTTTGATCGTTTCGATGAAGTACACGATCTGTAGTAAAAAAGTAGTGATCGTCTATACGATCGTTTAGTAAATGCTCGGCGCTCAACGATCGTTTAGAAAGAAGCACGTGCGTGCAAGCGATCATGTAGTAAACTCGAGCTATCGTATAGTCTCTAATTTTACTAAGCAATAGGCAGCATACACTTCACTTGAGCGAATTCCATGATCTTTGCAAAATGAAAACGATTTTTTCATTTTATTCTTCAGTTACGAAAGCTTATTAGAACTTCCCACTAACGCACGGTTACGGAGAAAACGACATGCACAATTATCCTATAATTGTGAAAATAAAAAAATAAATATAATCATATTATATTCATTAACCTATAGTTTAATATCACATATAAACACCATAGTGTTTTCTCCTCCACTAGATATAAATCATATGTATATCCAATTTCCTCCCATTAATGTATCTCATACATAAAGTCAATCATATCAAATATAATTAACCAGTTCAATCATATCATATATAATCAAACTTCCTCTAGTCAATTTGAACATTTCAAATTGACCCAAAAACTTATTCTCAACTTAAATCCATTGAGCTACCAAGGGAACCTTATAGACCTATGGCTCGAAGCTCCAACGGTACGTGAATAGCTAACTAAACTTTTTAGCCACGAGATCCATCATTTGTTAACTACCAGACATTCCATTAAAGACCGACAGCTGAACTCTCCTTACCACAGATATATTTCTGTTTCCATTGGATATAACCAATCAAAGTACGATAACCCTTCACAGATGCTCGTAAGTACAGCGAGCCAATTAACTGTTTTTCCCCTGTAGTTAAATCTAACTTCTTAAGTACCACTGATCCCTCTAATGAACAATACAACATAGTTCTACTATGTGTGGACATCTCTCAGGCCATGAGAAGGTGTGTGGCGCCACATCGTTCAAGCCTCGAGATCAGCCCTTAAGGGAGCAATCTATCTACTTACCCCTGCTTCGGGGAAGGAGTGAATTCCATCTTGTGTAGCTGAGTTCCCAGCTCCTAAATTAGATGAATCCCCAAAGTGGTAGGTTTGAGTTAGCATTCGGGCCATTCACACCCTGTCTCTTATACACATCTAGATGTGTATAAGAGACAGACTTACCCCTGCTTCGAGGAATGAGTAAATTCCATCTTGTGTAGCTGAGTTTCCAGCTCCTAAATTAGATGAATCCCCAAAGTGGTAGGTTTGAGTCAGTGACCTAGCCACTCGCACTCATGCAAATCAAAGGACCGCCCTCAAAAGCAGGAGCTCCCAACTCTCTCGAGATTGATGTCATGTTATATATGGTCATTCTAGTGAAATGAAGTCTCTGTCATGAACGGCGTTATATAACAAGATGTTAACACTTCGTGATCAGGTCTTATACAAACCCTTTGTATAGGACACCCCCGCTTGCACGTACCCACATGAATGATCAGGATCAGATCAACTGTATCAAGTCACAACACTTGTAAGTATTCCACAAAGCGGTTCACATCCGTAGCGTTACTAGGATAAGGTTTACCTTCTATATCCATATACTACAGACCATTTTGGTTATCATTTAAGGCATGATCCACTTGTATGTCACCACATACATGCTTAAGTTACATAATGATAACCAGAGATTTTAGTTTACTAGTTTGTAGTAAAGCAAATAAAACATCCAATGTTCAAAGACAAGTAGTGAAGAAAATATCATATATTATACATCACAAGCGTTCGTACAAAATTGTGTTTACAAACAACAGGACAAGAGATTTTAGGACATCATCCCCAACAGTATATTGCACGTTGGATTGATGTTGACTGTTAGCACTCGTATGAAGGAACTGGTGAAAGTCCTTGAGCGGAAATGGGGATCGGACCCAAATCCCATTTTTACAGAACTCACAATTTTACAGAAAACATACAGAAAATTATGCATTTAATTAAATTACAGCATGCTAAAAGTAAAATAAAATAGAGAATTAGGGTTTCAAGAAACCCTTAACTTTGAAGAACCTTTTCTTCATGTTTGTCCTCTCTAAGAATGGTCACAAACAAAATGAACTCCAAATGGCCACCACCAATTGGTTTCCTTTATATACTCTGGGATGTTATGTGATTTTTGGAGAGGGAATGAGAATTGAAAGAGGAGAAGAGAGATTGGGAACTGGGAATTCTTCTCAGAGTAAATCTTGCAGGGGTTGTTCTCTGTGAAAAATAAATGGTGAGGAAGATGATAACTTCCCAACCACCCACTCACGTATATTGGTTGAGAGAAAATAGGGCTGAGAAGTTATTTCTCTCCCATTAATTTAATTTAAATTTAAATTAATTTAATTTTAATAATGTATCAAATACATTATAGTAATTATATCACATATAATTAAATTAAATTAATTATATCACATATAACTAATTCCCTCAATTGATTTGAACAATTTTTATTTAATCTTCGTTGAACAATTGTCTCCTCTTGGACCTGTAGCTTGAAGCTCCAATGGTACTTGAATAATTAATTAAACTTCTTTAATTTAGGCTCTAAGGCTCTATTTATAGAGCTCAATGATTTGAATTTAGGCTCTAAGGCTCTATTTATAGAGCTCAATTGCCGACAGCATTAATGGTCCCACTCTGAGTCTCTATCACTAAGGCGCGATGGGCCTACTCTGAATCTCTACTACTAATGGCGCGGTAGGTGAAATGTCAACATCATATTTTTTATACTCTCAATGTATGCATTCATGCTTGGTTTTCGAAGTACCATCACATTCCACTACCCTTGCATTCATCCTTCTATCATGGTTATTATCCTGTAGCCGCAACCTCTATGCAATGGACGCATGCGGTTAATAGCCGTAACATCCATGCGATGAACGTACGCGATCACCTTTGCGAAAGTCTGGGATTCACCACATGCGATCGGTTCCAGCGATAGCTACAAAAACAGACGTTTTGTCGCAGAATAACGCATAATATTGGGTTAGCCGAGATTTTCAATGTTGATCGACGCAAGCTCACTTTTCACATGAATTCTTAGTATAATCACCGCATATTTTACTTGTTAGCTGATGCTTAATTTTATGAAGTGGAAATGTGGATGATATGCGTTGATGAAATTGCGTTGTGCACTCAAGTTTCCTCAGCGAAATCCAAGTGTAAATTCCTCTGAGTTTCCTGGTAAGTCTAGGGTCGAACACAGGGGCTTGTGAAAACAGATTGCATTGGTAATTTTCATGAAAGCCTTGTGGTAACAAAATAAATAAATTATTGATTTGTTGTTGATTGCGTTAATGAAGAAAAATAACAATTGCGGCGGAGTTTGAAAAGAGTTGGTAAACGGGAGATGCGATGAATATGCGGGAAAATGGTTGAGAAGGGTTTCGGTTAACACTTCCTAGAATGCGTTCGTGCTTTGCGACCATGCAACATGCATACAATAGTAAACCATCTCTCGATACGAATGCTACGGCTTCTAATGCTAGAACGCATGCGATATATGCGATAAGTCTATAGGACCTACACATAAGCCTCTATTTCTTATTTATGCAATGACAGGATAAACATACACACAAATAAGGCGACCACATAATATCATTCCTATCTCTAGGATGCATGCGATGCAGGTTGACAAATAGAGCCTATCTCTAAGTCCCTAACTCTTGTTTATGCAGTTTCTAATCTTGTTCTTTCGAGTCTAGATTCTAACCTAGCTCTCTCAAAGTCTTAGGTTCTTTCTTTAGACTCTCTCTTGAGTAGCTCTAAAGGGTGTTTTGCACAATATAAAACAAGACAATCGCAAGCAATAAACTTCCTAGGTCATGTTAGCTTAGTTCTTCTCAACCCATTCGACTAGTTTTGCTACTCATGCATATTGAACAGATGTAGAAATAGGACTTCCATTGTATAAATATAAAGATGAAGTACAAAATAAACAATGCAAGTATAGAATAAAGATCCTGGAGCAATCTCTTGCTGCCAGGCGTTTACACTATTTTTCTACTCGTGCTCAAAAGATAATCTCGCTCTCTCGAGAGTCGGCCCGCTCTCTGCTTTTACGCCCCAAGGTTCTCTCTCGAGTTGCCATGAGCGATCTCCGACGTCACCATTCTTCTCTTGCTCCACCTTAAAATGAAAGAAAACTATGAACACGGGCATGCGAACTTGTGGAACAAAGAATAGCTGAACTCGTGAACCCCTTTTCTGAAGGATGCCTCTGGTATTTATAGAACATCCAAGGTGAACGGCGACTTTTCTCTCATGATTGTATAGATGGGACGGCTTTAATTCCTGACTGATGTGCTGAATTTTTGTTACTGAAAAGCTGAATGTATTTGTGATCGTTATCGGCTGTCAACTTAATTCGGATTCGACTGTCATCAACTTTCTGTCCCATCGCGATTAATTAGCCTTTCACCCAGATGCGTCCACCATATTGCACTGACCAAGTATTGGCAATCCTTCTCGGGCGAATGTTTGCGAACACAATCATCACAAATCCTTACGGTGAAGTTGCGCTCGACCAATGATTTCCTATGATCGCAATTCTTGCATTGCGTCAACGCATATTCTACATAAAAACACTAAAATCAACTGTTCCTATGCGATGAATGCATGCAACCACAATATTATGAAATTGATGCTTGATGGACGCAATTTAACATGTTTTGTCAATGCAATCCAACATTGATTAAGAACTTAGCACTATGATAACATGCATTTCTGCCCGTTATCATTAGCCCTCATAATTCTAAATAAAAGGCTACAATAACTTGCATTTCTACCAGTTATCACCTATCACCCACTACGTCGAGGTTCCCTCAACACTTGAAGTGGACATGACCTACTAGGTGAACCAAATTCAACAATTCTTGTTGAGGTGTTGGGTTCTTCAACTACTCTTGTTGAAGGTTCAGTAGTTTCCTTGAAAAGTTAATTAAACATAATCTTACTACGAGGCTTATGCTCCCTAATGTGGTCATCCTCTAGAAATGTAGGGTTTGTTGACACAAACACTTTATTTTCTTTAGGATTGTAAAGATAACCACCTCTCCTTTCTTTAGGGTAGCCTACAAATAGGTACAATTTTAAACGAGGTTCCAGTTTCTTAAGATTTGCCTCAAGCAAATGTGTTGGCTGACCCCAGATCCTGGAATGACATAAACTACCTTTACGACCATTCCATAATTCCAAAGGTGTTTCGGTAACAATCTTGGATGGAACACAGTTCAAAATATATGTTGCAGTGTGTTCTGCATAACCCCAAAACGAGTCTGGTAGGGATACATAACTCATCATAGACCGAACCATGTCCAACAGGGTTTGATTTCTCCTTTCCAATACACCATTTTGCTGAGGTACACCAGGTGCTGAGAGTTGGGATACAATTTCATGTTCTATCAAATAGTTCTGGAATGTAAGATCTAAAAACCCTCCATCTCGATCAGATCGAAATGTTTTAATCATTATATTTAATGCATTTTCAATTTCAGCCTTAAACTCTTTGCACTTTTTAAAGACTTCAGACTTCTGTTGCATTAAATAAACATGCTCATATCTTGAATAATCATTAGTAAAAGTGATGAAATATTCAATCTTCCTCTTGCTTTAACATTCACCGGACCGTAGAGGTCTGAATGTACAAGCTCTAAGGGTTCTTTGTCCCTATGACCTTTTTCAGTAAAAAGATCTTTTAGTCATTTTGCCTTCAAGGCATGACTCACACACTGGTAAAGAATTTTTTTCTAACTCGCTTAGAAGTCCATTCTTGACCAATCTCTCAATCCTATTGAGATTGATTTGTCCTAACCTTAGGTGCCAAAAACGGGCATTTTCTTTAAGAAAATTTTTAAATCTTTTAGTTTGAGTTACCATTGTTTTAAACATTTCAGTGTTAAGGAGGGCTTTAGTTGCTAATGGTATTAGCACATACAAATTATATACAAAATTAGCACAACAAATTAATACTCCATTCTAGTAAATAAACACTTTATTTACTTGAAAATTAAGGGAATAATGTTGTTCAAGAAGATATTTTACAGAAATCAAGTTCATTTTCAAACCTAAAGCCACATATACATTATCTAATAAAATATAAGTTTTATGTAAGCAGAGTCTAAGCCCTCCCACTGCCATAGCTGAGACGACTTGCCCAGTTCCAACATGCATCGTCACTTCCCCAGCTTCCAGTTGCCACTAGGAACTAATTTTCTAAAATGAAGAAAAAAATGTGGCTAGTGGCACCTAAATCAATTATTCAGGTTAAATCATCATTCTCCACTAAATAAGTCTCCAATATAAGTAAATCATATTTCTCTTGCTTGACCTTTTTCTTTTCTACAAGTATTTGGTATAGTTTCTCTTCCAATGTCCCTCGTGGTTGTAATAGAAACAGATTCCCTTTGTAGCCTTAACCTTTTTGCCCTTCTGGTCAACAGCTGGTGGGCTAGCTTTCTCCTTTCTACATTTCTTCTTCTTCCACTTTTTAGTGCCATAAGAAGAAGGTACAGACTTAGTTTTAGAGTGTTTGGAATGTTCTAAAAACTCGCAGTTCGTAATTTCGCAAACATATTCTATTTATCGATAAAAGTATTATTAAAATTGCATTTTGTTATAAAATCCAATAAACGAATCACGGGCTATAGTATGAATACTTTAACTTTATGTAAAGACATAAAAGAGGATCAAGTTATAATATATAGCCTAAAAGGTCTATAAGTATATCAATGAGATTGGGTACCTTATCCTAAAGACACTATGGATGCGACCCACTTTGTATACTGATACAAACAATGTGATCCCAAAATCATTCATGTGGAGACATGCAAGTACGGTCATCATATGATCGTTTACTGTTAAAACTGACTATTCAATTTGATGACCTAGGGAAACTCGATCTTAATTCTAAGCTAATTATGAACTCCAGTTTATTCGGGATTATCCTTTGATCTATATAGGTGAGAGTAGTTCAACAACACTGCTTAATAAGCCTTCCATTTTGGAGATAATACCAGATAGATAGCTGGGGACATAGTCCTGCAAGATGGAATTCGCTTTACCCATTTTAGGGTTAGCAGATAGGTTGTTCCCTTAAGTACTGGTTCTTGGTCTTGAACAAAGGGGCCTCTTCCTCTCATGGCCGAAAGGGACATGGTTTATTAGTTGGACTATAAACCAATTCTATAGAGGATCAGTGGTGACTTAAGGAGACGATAATATTGATTTAGTTGTAAATACGAATGACCTATGAAGGATCAACTTACTGATTATGGTTAAATCAAGTGGACAGAAATATATCTACAGTGAGGAGAGCACAACCATCGAGCTATAGTGGTGTGTCTTAATGGCTAACGAATATTAATTAATTTGGATTATAGAGTTTAACTGATTGATCTCAAACCATTGGAGCTTATGATCTGTAGGTCCATAAGGTTCCTCTACTAGCTTGTAAAAGATTAAACATTGGATTAGAATATTGAGCGAAATTGTAACATTCCAATTGAAAATTAGGGTTTGGAATTTGAAATGTTCAAATTTCAATTTAGGGTTTGAATAAATATATTTGATATAATTAGCATTTAATTTGGTTGAAAATTAAACATAATTGGAGAGTTTAAAATATTTAAATAATTATTTAAATATTGATTACATGAATAAGGATTCATATGTGAATTAGGTGTTTTATTAATTTAATATTTGATATTAAATTATTATTTAATTAACAAAGTATGTTTAATTAATAAAATTATTTAAATAAATCATTTTCTTAATTTATAGAATTTCAATTTCATATTGAAATTTATATTTATTTAAATTGATTTTCATAAAAAAATTAAATTAAATTAAATTATGGATTAAAAATGGTTTTTTATATTTGAAAGTGGGTTTACCCCAAATTTCAAATGGTTTAGTGGATTAATTAATACCTTAACACCTATCTCACTTTCTTGGTGCTAATTGAAGTGTCAATCAGTTGATCATAGGAGTGCTTGCATATTTCAACTTGATAAAAGCTTCATTTTCTGAGATTGAAGAGGCATGCAATCTAAAATTTGAGAAATTTCTTAAAAAAAACTATATTTTCCCAAAATCTCTCCAATCACATCTCCAATTGCTCTCAATTCTGAGTTTTCACCACTGAATCCAAGGCTGAGAATAATAGAGAAGATCCTTTTGGTTGTCTACTAAAGATCTGGAGATCTAATTCATGGAGATTGCAAGGTTTTGAAGTGAATCTTTAAAGGTATACATGATGAAATCCTCTTTTTGTTAAAATCTATATTTCAGCATGATTTATACTCAAATTAAGTGTAATTAGAGTGCTTCATGATTTTGTTATCTTTCGTTTTATGCATCTTTACACTATCAATCGGTATCAGAGCATGATCTAAGTACTTAAATAACGTTAATTTGAGTTTGGTGGGTAAAATTCTAGTGATGCATGTTTCATTGACTGATGTGGTTTTAATTCAACTTTGACATCGATTTTCTCTTTGATTATGTTGTTAATTTGTAATTGGCTCTTGATTGATGAGCGTTAATGTGTGCTTAAAGGTCTGTAATTTTATTAAAGTCAATAGAATTCAAACTAGGACGTAATTGAAGATTGAAGCAAGAAAACCTCGCTGCAAAAACTAAAGAAGAAGCCACTATCAGGCAGAATTGCAACCTTGCCCATACAGCGTTGTAATGCTATTCTTCCTGAAGCCTGAGTCGTTGCAACGCTGCTCATCCCAGCCTAGAAACATGCGTGCTTGCAAACCAGTTCACAACAGGAGTCTGGTTCGATCGGTTCAACTTCCTTGGGTCTGGTTCAACCTTTTTTGGACCGATTCAGTCTCTTTTGGAGCTTTAAAGGCCAGTTCGAGTCTAGTACGAGTTGGTCGAACGGTCCAGAGACTTCTTCAAGTTGTTTTCTAAATTTTTTTTGTAATAAATTAGTTTTTGTTTGCTTAGGATGCCAAACTTGGTCCATATCAGTATTGTTTAAATATTTTATGCATGTGATTAATGTTATATTTAAATTAAACATGTATGTGCATATTGTATGCTATGTAGATTTAAAATCCCATCATGGGGAAGCATGTTTCATGCATTAATGTATGTTATAAGTTAGTTATAATGTGAATAGGGGAAGTATTTCATAGTAAGTGGGTGAAGAAAATGTGTCAACATATCCTACGGTCTCTTCAATTAATTTGAACCGTGAGATTCTTATGTTGCGTCTGCTGTCATTTTTAGGCGACACTAGCTAGTCGGTTTTATGGCAATCCCCTTGGAGGGTTGTAACATAGGATTCAAAACAACCCAAACTTCATAAATGAATAGGGTTTCTTAGTTTCAGCTTGAACATTGTCTTCCTATTCGAGGGAATATTCATACCGTTCTATGAAATATGAAAATGGAGGGTCATACTTACTAAGAGTTACAAGAGTTCTATGATCCACCTGTATATCTCTACATATGTGTTCAAGCTACAAAAGATAACCTTGGATGTTAGTTTATTGGTTTGTGGGTTTCATGCTACTAAATGCCAAATAAAACATCTCATATTTTATTAAATAAACAAAATATTTGTACAATACAATTACAAACTACAGAAGATTTAGGGCACCAACCCCAACATCCTATTGGGTCATGTACTTCTCATATTTGTGAATCTTCGAGTTCACCTCTTATGTTCATGTTTTGGTATCCCTATGGGATCATCATCTATGCTTATGATTGTGACCCTTCAGGATCACTACCTATGAAAGTGTGCCTTCAGGTCCACCCCTTATGCTTATGCCTATGGTCCATGACCTAGACCTGCGTCTCTTTGGGAAGGTTAACGAGATCACCTAGTGTCCCCAATAATGGGTCACTTATTGTGTATTTTTTTATACTCACCATTTTTTCTACATATTTTTCATGCAAAGGGAAGGATAGAATGGCAAATGAAAAAAAGAATCCGTGACCGAGCCTTTGGGACTTCACATCGCTTTCGTATTCGTTTTTCTCAAATTTTTATGTTTTGGTTTACGAGTTAGATAGTTAAAATTCTTAGATTGTTCTATTTCATTATTTATTTAATTTATTTTAAATAAGACTTAGGGGTACCCCGAATAGTGATTTTATGTTTTATTCTTTTAGAGCTTTATTTAATGAAAGATTTTCCTTAAATTTACAAAAGACCCATTTTCAACTTACGCATACATGTAGTAACATCCCTCCCGTAAGTGTTAGAAAGTCGGGTCGTTATGATTGTCATCTGATACTTTCTTTCTTTTCTTTTCTTTTTTTTTTTTTTGTTAATTAGTTAGTAATATCGCCATATGATTTACCTTTTAATTGTCATTCAATTACCTTCTATTTTTTATCTTAAATTTAGTAGTTTGTGATATTGCAATTTGATTTACATCTGATTATCTCTATTTTTTTGTCACATAATCAGTAGTTTCTAATTATAGTTTCTAATAATACTATCTGATTGTTTTTGTATTGTCATATGATTATCTTCTATTTTTGTCACATGGTTAATAGTTTCTAATTGTCATTCGCTTGCCCTTTGATTGCTATTTGATTACTTTTCTTTTCTTTTTTATTTTTTTTCATCTAATAACATTTATTTTTTATCAATTAGATAATAGTTTTATTGTCATCTGATTACCTTATATTTTAGGAATAGTTGTTTGTGTTATTGTTCAATTCTGACTTCCAATCATTTGGTTGTTATTTGATTGTCATATGATTGTTTTTTAATTACCATATGATTGTTGTTTAATTTCTATTTGATTACTATCTTATACTTATTTATAATTCATTCTCTATTATTTTAGGTTGTTGAGAATAGAATGCAAACAATAAAATCTTCACTAAATAAGCCTGAAGTGGAGAAGGAACGTCCAAAAAGAAAATTGAAACCCACATCCAAAGTTGTTGATTTGAACATGCACACAAATCTTCAAAAAAAAAAAAAAAAAAAAAAAGTCATGAACAACATATAATGTTATTGAAGCACCTTATTTTCACTTGAAGATTTCACAATCGAAATGAGATATTTTTCTTTTGGAAGAATTATAGAATTTGATGTTAGACTTTATATTTTGTTTGAATAACATACTGAACAATGTTGTATATAATTATTATCTTATACTTTATGTTAAACTTTCATATTGGCACGTAGCTTTTGATTGATAATGTACTAAACTGTAAAATCACAAGAAATGAAAAGTTATTGCCAAAATTTTGTGTATCATTGTTATATCACATGTTTATTTATGCCAATGATATACCTTATATGATGAATATCACTTAGCAATTTACTACATTGATATACCTTATCATAAAATTAAGGTACAACTCATTGGGTATCATCTAATTGGTTAATACTTAGCCATCTATAAAAAAAAATTTGTATAACTTATTAGGTATATTTTTAGCAATCACTTATCGGATATCACTTATCAAGCTATCAAAGGGGAGAACATAATACCAACCATGAAATTAAAAATTTAAAAGCTACGAATTTTACCAACCATGGTAATCATGTAAAAATCAGATAGTAATCACATGACAACTAGATAGAAATTAAACAGAAATCAAATATCAGTCATATAGTCATATTTGATTCTTTATGCTTAAATTATTGGAAAATTAACCATAACAATATTAATATGTGATTGCATGTGATTTCCATCTGAATACTATTTGATTGTCATCTGATTACAATCAAATAGTCAATGATACTGATCGTGACCTGATTATTGTCTGGTTGAAACCTGATTATTGTTTGGCTACTATCATATTGTTATTTGATACTAATTATTGTCTAATTGTTATCTTATACTGATTTGTTATTTGATAGTTTTTTTTATTGATATTTAACATTGATGGTTCTCTATTTTTCAGATAGAAATTAAATATCAAAGATGGTAATCAAATATAAAATAGATATCAATTGGATATCAATCCCATGACAATCAAATAACAATCAGATAACAGTTACAACGTAAGTTACACTACTCAATTTCTAACCAAAATATGAACTAAGAAAACCCAAATCAGACCCTTATTAATGAATTTACACTTCTCAATCTCTATAAATTCCAGCAAAATCATCTCAATGGAATGAAAAAGGAAAGCATGATCATTCTTTTGAAATAATATTATTTTGGAAAAAACTTAATGTAAATATTTTAACAATATCATTGTATTGAAATATAATGTATATCATACAGGTGATGTACAATCTGTTGGGAAACTGATGAAGGTTTCTGTATGGAAGCGGGGATCGTTCCCAATTTTAATTTTTTACAGACCCTTAAATTACAGAATCAAAAACAAATTATGCATTATCAAACCAAAAATTACAGCATGCTATTAAAAAGAGAATTAAGGAAGAATTTGACATTTACCCTTGAAGCAAATTTTCTTCACATATTCCCTCTTGATCTAGATCACGAATGATCTCCAAAATGAAATCCCATTTGGGCACCACCAATTAAGAACGTTCTGTATTCTGTTGGGAATGAAAATATGCAAGAGTGGTGGGGCTCTGCACAATTTTGGAAGAGGGATAGAGGATGAGAGGAAGAAGAAGAGTGAGTTTTTTTTTTTTTTTTTCAGAGAGAATCCTGTGTATTCTATGTGAAAACTTCAAGGAAGAATGAGTGGTTCCCACTTCTGTTCTCACATATAGGTTGAGAAAGATCAGGGGNCTACCTAATTATATATACAAACTATATGTTATATCAAATATAACACATAACTTATGATTTTATATTGTATCAAATACAATATAACCTATAGTTTTATTTTCTCTCAACAATGCATAATATTTAATATAAATCATATTTATACTAAATTCAATTATATGAATCTCATCCATATAATTAATATTTGAATTATATTCAAATATTCAATTCTTCTCAACTATTTATGATATTTAAAATAAATCACATTTATATTAAATTTAATTATATGAATCTCATTTATATAATTAGTATTTGAATCATATTCAAATTCCTCTCAAAATACTTTATATTATAATGTATCGAATACATTATATTAATTATATCAAATATAATTAATTTAATTAATTATATCACATACAATTATTTTTCTCATTAATTTGAACAATTCAAATTAATCCAAAAAATTAATTATCAATTAAATCCCTGTTAAGCTACAGAGGGACCTTGTGAACCTGTAGATTGAAGCTTCAATGGTATTTAGATAATTAATTAAACTCTTCAATTAAATTACCCAAGTTTCATTAACTGCCGGTCATTCCACTAAAGACCGACAGTTGCACTCTTCGTACTACAGATATATTTTTGTGTCCATTGGATATAATTAATCAACAGTGTGATGACTCTTCACAAATTGCTCGTAAGTACAACTGAGCCAAAATTACTATTTTTTTTCCCAGTAGTTATATCCAACTTCTTAAGTACCATTGATTCCTCTAATGAACAGTCACATTGTTCAAGCATCAGAATCAACCCTTAACGGAGCAATTTATCTACTTACCTCAACATCAGGGAAGGAGTGAATTCCTACTTGTATAGCTGTGATCCCAGCTCCCCAATCAGACGAATCTCCAAAATCATTGGCTTATTGAGTTTCAAATCTGACCACTCTCACCCATACAAATCAAAGGACCATCTTCATAAGCAGAAGTTCACGACTCACTCAAGATTAAGGTCATGTCACCTATGGTCATCTTGGTGAAATGTAAGTCTCTATTATTAACGGTGTTATGTAATAAGACTAAGCATTTCGTGGTACGGTCTTATGCAAACTCTTAGTATAGGATACTTCTGCTCACATGTCTCTACATGAATGATTAGGATCAGATTATTTGTAGCACTTTAAAATACTTGTAACATCTACAAAGCGGGTTGTATCTGTAATGTCACCAAAATAAGGTACCCAGTCTTATCCATCTACTATAAACCGTTTAGGTTATTATTTAAACAAGATCCATTTGTATGTCTTTATATACTTGTTTAAATTATATAAAATTACCTAGGATCTTAGTTTATTGGATTGAGTATATGCTCGTAAAATAACAATTATTTTATTAATAACAATTTGTTTATACAATGTTTACAAACTATGAGAATACAAGAGATTTAGGATACCAATCCCAAAAATCTCCCACTTATTCTAAAGCTTAGAGAGCCTCTCTTAAATCTTTCATTTGGAATTGGGCGGCCAGCTATTTCTTTACATCAGTTAGAAAACCTACATCATTCCCAATGAGTAGGATATTAGCCACATACAACACAAGGAAAGCTACTGAGCTATTGATGATTTTCTTGTAAACACAAGGCTCATCAACATTCTGATCAAAGCCATAAGATTTGATCGTAACATCAAATCTTTTATTCTAAGATTGAGATGCTTGTTTCAATCCATAAATAGATCGATTAAACTTGCGAACTTTTTGCTCTTGATATTGTTTAATGAATCCTTTTGGTTGATTCATATAGAGGGTCTCTTCAAGATTACCATTAAAAGGCAGTCTTGACATCCATATACCATATTTTATAGTCATAATATGTGGCTATGTACAAGGAAATTCTGACAGACTTTTAACATGACAACAGGTGAAAAAGTTTCTTCATAGTCTACTACCTCAACCTAGGTATAACCCTTTGTCACAAGTCTAGCTTTAAAGGTTTGTACCTTTCCATCTAAACCTCTTTTTCTCTTGTAAATCCATTTACAACCTATAGGTTTATCCCATCAGGTTGATCTATAAGCTCCCAGACAGAATTGAAGTACATGGACTTCATTTCTTAATTGGCTTTAATCCATTCATTCCTGTCAACATCTTCCATTGCTTGTTTATAAGACAATGGATCCTCAACTCCATCATCAACTATGATGTATTGGGCTTTTGTTAAACCCATGTAACTGTCTCTTATACACATCTAGATGTGTATAAGAGACAGGTACTCACCTTTGTTGATGTATCGACATCTTCTACAACTCTTGCTAAAGTCTCAGTAGATTTATTAGAAATTTCACTTAAAATAATTTTGCTTCGTGGCTGATGATCCCGCATGTGGTCTTCTTCCAAGAAGGTAGCGCTTGTCAACACAAACACTTTATTCTCACATGGATTAAAGAAGTACTCACCTCTCGTTTCCTTGGGGTAGCCTACAAATAGGCAAACTTTTGAACAAGATTCCAACTTTTTGGGGTTTTCCATAGCACATGGGCTAGACATCCCCAAATTTTGAAATGGCTTAAATTATCTTTACGACTTCTCTATAACTCAAAAGATGTTTCAGAAACACCCCTCGAGGGAACGTTGCTCAAAATATAAACTGCAGTCTCTACTACATATCCCCAATACAAGTCAAGAAGTTGACCATAGCTCATCATCGATTGAACCATCTCTAACAAGGTTCTGTTTCTCCTTTTCGATACACGATTCTTTTACAGCGTACCAGGGGCTGAGAATTGGTACGTTATTCCATGCTCTATCATATAGTTTTAGAATCTTGAGTCTATATGCTCTCCACCATGATCAGATCGTAGTGTTTTTATCTTTTTACCTAACAAATTTTCAACCTCAGTCTTGTACTCCTTGAACTTTTCAAGTGCTTCAGACTTATATTGCATTAGGTATAGATACCTATATCTAGAATAATCATCTATGGAAGAGATGAAATATTCATATCCTCATCGTATTCTTATATTCATCGGGCCAAAGAGGTCTGAATGTATAAGCTCCAAGGTCTCTTTGGCTCTATAACCTTTTCTAGTAAAAGGTTATTTCATCATTTTTCCTTCAAGGCATGACTCACATATAGGTAAAGAGTTTTCTTTTAAACCATTTAGAAGTCCACTTTTTATCAATCTCTCAATCCTATTGAGATTGATGTGACCTAACCTTAGATGCCAAAGATGGGCATTTTCTTTAGTAGAAACTCTCAGTCTTTTAACAGTTGTTGCCGTTTTGAACATTTCAGTATTTAGCATAGCTTTTGTAACTAACAACCTTAGTACATATAAGTTATTTTCTATTGAACCAAAGCCTAATTCCATTCCATTCTTAAAAATAAACACTATGATTTTAGATAAGGATAAGGAATACTTTTGTTTAATCAGATAAGAAACTGAAATTAAGTTCCTTTTAATTTGAGGTACTACATATACATCAGCCAATAACATATATCATTTTTTGTCTAAAAATAATAGTCTGCCTACAGCAACAGCTGAAATAGCGTCACCAATACCGACTTTAAGAGTCATCTCTCCAATTACCAATTGTCTCCATGAATTAAATCCTTGATAAAAAGAACATACGTGATTAGTAGCTCCTAAATCAACTATCCAGGCAGAATTATCATTCTCTACTAAGCATGTCTCTAAGACAAATAAATCAGATTTATTTTCTTTGGAGTTCTTCCTTTTCTGGAGAGTAGTGGGATCAGCATCACAACTCATATCATAAACTCCAAGTTTCATCTTAGAGGACGATCCTCGTTGATTAACTTCATTAGATTTAGCAACAATTGCTTTCTCTATTTGTCCCTTGACATTCAATATGGACTGGAGTTTATCTAAGAAGCTGACATTACTGGTTTCATTGTCATCAACCCCATTTTTCTTGAATTGTTAGAATTTTCGCTCAAACAATTCTTGCATTGATTGCATGATCTGATGTGCAGTGACCATGCTCTCAAATCTTTTGGCTAATGCATCAGGTATACTTGCCAAAATGTGAACCCTAGCCTTAGAATTAGCCTTTTTTCCACATCTCGTATGCATCACAAATATTTGGTGTTGCATCAAAGGTTGGGACTTGAGAACAATCCTCAATCATGACAATGTTGAGGTCATTAACTACGAAAAAGGTTTTAATTGAATATTTCCACGTCGAATAATTAAAAACAGTCAAATTAGAGGCAATTGACGGAAAATTACAGTTTGACATATTTGCTGAACAAGAAACAAATTGATCTACATCAGATTTTAGCATAACTCTAAAATATCCAATCAAAGTTAGCAAAAACTAAATGAACCCCATTAAACATCTAATTTTGCAATGATGCTTTAGTGATTTAGGACAAAAGCCACCAAAGGGTAGTAAGTTGTCCCTTCACT
This sequence comes from Benincasa hispida, assembly GCF_009727055.1. Taxonomy (NCBI): domain Eukaryota; kingdom Viridiplantae; phylum Streptophyta; class Magnoliopsida; order Cucurbitales; family Cucurbitaceae; genus Benincasa; species Benincasa hispida. The sequence continues at coordinate 30,761,724 of NC_052352.1, forward strand.
GAATGAGACACTCTCAATCAATATTACACCAAAATAACTCTTATTCCTATAACAATCAGTCATCATTTATTTGGTCAAGAAATCATCAGTTCCGCCCCAATGAGCCAACTGAAGAGAAAAACCGATTGGGGCAAAAACTAAAGCGATCCTATCTATTTTAGGAGTTCATCTTGATATTAACCTACTGTACAAACCATCCAAAGGGGGACACTCTCAGGGCGCCTCGAGGCTGTGCAAGAAGATCTCATGGTGCAAACCAATGAAGGAGTCCGTATGACATGTTGACATACATCCCCCTCCCACTTACTATAAATACTCTCTCCATTCACTTTGATATTGACCCATGCAAATACCATCCGAAGGGGATGCTCCCAGGGCACCTCGAGGTTAAGCATGAGTCTCACAGTGTGAACATAAAGGGAGAAATGTGAGTGAAAATTAATATATCATATATATCTTTTTCCTCCCGCTGAGTATTTTAATAACTTAGGGTTTATTTTACTTAGGAAAAATACGGTTAATTATTTTTATTAACTGATTGTTTATGTTTGCCCAAAAGTAACACTCACTTTGGATAGTTAAACAATTTTGATTAATGTTCGTTAAACACTTTAACAAACCTTAATCAACAATTGCATGCTTGTAGCAAATCTATCTAATTCATCTTTTCAGGTCAGTTCTCAGGTAGGGTGTTACATTTCCATCAACTTAAATACCGTAGCCTAGACATAATTGGCCTTAGACAAAAGGTTCCTTATAGATATATTTGCTACAATTTTAATCTTTTATTAGAACAAATTTAATCCTATTAAACTGATTAAAAAGATTAATCTAATTTATAATCTCATTGGAAATTTGTGATCTTAGGTCTATGTGAATCAAATTTTAAAACTATTTTAGAAAATGATTTCACCTAAGTTAGCATGCAATTCTGAATTATTGATTTTATTTCTAATTTTCATTTAATTATAACACGATTATAAAATAAATTAAACAAATTAAAACCATACATTGCATCGAATGACATACTTTATAAAATTATATAAAGTAATGTCATGCATCATACAATTCCCATTTCATTACTGTATATATATAACACTTATATATTAAGGTAATGAAATAAATAACATACATTGCATCTATACATACAAACTATATATTATAACTATTATAATATAAATGATGCATGACTATGTTATTAATGCATGCAAGCATATAGTATAACACTTATATTATATAATGCATGAACATGCTATAAAATGAAATCATTCAATTATATATTATAATATTGATAATATAAATGATGCATAATAATGCATAACCTATGGTGAGATTTTACTATATGACATACATTATGACATTTATAACATAATTAAACCATACATCATAAGCATAATTTAAACAACTATGGACTGGGATTGGACTTATAAAGCAATAATTAAATTAATATAATGTTTATATTAATTTAATTCATCAAAAACTATCATTACACTAATAAATAGCTCAACCCCAGTTCGAAAAAAGTGACCAGGTCTTGAAACAGCACGAACTGAACCACCAGCAACCGAACCACCCTTAAACTACTCGAACCAAATGAACTAGACCCAAACCAGCTCCAAATCTAACTGAATCGCGTGCGAACCGGCGCTTAAACACGCTTCTTCTCTGTCTCGGAGTGTCACAATGTCGTGCCCTAACATCGCGACGCTATGGACAAGAACTCCATTCGCCACATCGTAGTGTCGCGATGCTAGGACACAATGTCGCAAAGCTACTGTACATATTTGATTTGAGCCCTATTTTTGCCAGAAAGTACTAGGAACAGCACGATCAACTCGAGACATTAAAAATACAGACTCGATAGCAATTTACGTCCAAAACAATGGGCCTTTACAAATTGATTTGTAAAAGAAAAGCTGTAAAACTAAAAGCCTAATCTTGAAACATCCAAAATTGCAAAGCATTCATCAACAATTCATCAGATGAAATATCAAGAAATGTACCAACCAAAACTGTAATTAAATTTTGGAATTAATAAAAAAAAATTGGGATCGAAATTATCTGCTCTGATACCAATTGTTGGGAAACCAATAAAGGTTTCTGTGCAAAAGCGAGGATCGTTCCCAATTTTAATTTTTTTACAAAACTATAAATTACATAATAAAAAACAAATTATGCATTATCAAACCAAAAATTATAGCATGCTATTAAAAAGAGAATTGAGGAAGAAATTAACTCTTACCCTTGAAGCCAATTTTCTTCACGTATTCCCTTTTGATCCTAATCACGAACGATCTCCAAAACGAAATCTCAATTAGGCACCACCACTTAAGAACCCTCTATATTATGTTGGGAATGAAAATATGTAAGAGTGGTGGGGCTCTGCATAATTTAGAAAGAGGGATGAAGGATGAGAGAAAGAAGAAAAGTGAGTTTTTTTTTTTTTTTCAGAGAGAATCCTATGTATTCTTTATGAAAAATTCCAAGAAGAATGAGTGGTTCCCACTCCTCTCACATATAGGTTGAGAAAGATTAGGGGAGGGAGTTGTAACTCCCTCCTATTAATTAAATTNGTGGTTCCCACTTCTGTTCTCACATATAGGTTGAGAAAGATCAGGGGAGGGAGTTGTAACTCCCTCCTATTGATTAAATTAAAAATAAAATAAAAATAAATTAAATTATTAATAATAATAATAATAATAACTACCTAATTATATATACAAACTATATGTTATATCAAATATAACACTTAACTTATGATTTTATATTGTATCAAATACAATATAACCTATAGTTTTATTTTCTCTCAACAATGCATAACATTTAATATAAATCATATTTATATTAAATTCAATTATATGCATCTCATCCATATAATTAATATTCGAATCATATTCAAATATTTAATTCTTCTCAACTATTTATGATATTTAACATAAATCATATTTATATTAAATTTAATTATATGAATCTCATTCATATAATTAGTATTTGAGTCATATTCAAATTCCTCTCAAAATATTTTATATTATAATATATCAAATACATTATATTACTTATATCACATGTAATTAATTAAATTAATTATATCATATATAATTAATTCCCTCAATTAATTTGAACAATTCAAATTAATCCAAAAAATTAATTCTCAATTAAATTCATGTTGAGTTACATATGAGACCTTATAGACCTGTAGATTAAAGCTCCAAGGGTATTTTGATAATTAATTAAACTCTTCAATTAAATTACTCAACTTCCATTAACTACCGGTCATTCTACTAAAGACTGACAATTGCGCCATTTGCACTGTATTAACCAATCAAGTATGATGACCATTTACAAATTTCTCGTAAGTACAAGTAGGTCAAAATTAACATTTTATCCATGTAGTTAAATAATAGTAGCGAATTCCTACATAGTGTCTTAGCCATGGTATGGACGTCATTCTCACGAGGGTTGTAAGTCATGGCATTTGAAAATTGAAGTCGAACATCAGTAGAAATCCAATGGATGTGTGTATTCTCCATCTGTAGCAAAATCCCATGAGGGTCAGAACTAAGTTTTGAAAATATGAAAAAACGAAAAGAATTTCAAACTAAGGTGCAATAAGCTCATAAATAACCAAAACTATCTGCACAACCTGGACATCAATTCTTGGGAATTTGATCAAACAACTTATGTGCAATGCCCATTATTGAAATTTTGATTAAACGACATATGTGCAATAAATTTACAAGCAAAGAAATCAAGGAATCAAGTGTTCAAACATAGTTTTGAATCAATAAACCAGGGAGAAGAAAAACATCTATGAATTGGAAGAGTAAATAGAGAAATCAAAACCAGTAAATGAATGGAGATTCTTCAAGATATCAAAATCTTCAACAATGTTGAAACTGAATGAATAATAATGCGAGAAAAATCAAACGATCTTCAAGACATCAAACTTCAACATCGTGATTTTGGAATCGAAATCTTGAAAGAAGAAAACCCAACCAACTCCTCGAAAAAATCGTAAATCTTTAGAAAAATTAAGACTAGAGGGTGTGAGATATGAAATAATATACCCTAATTTTAATTAAGGACAATTTTGGAATAAAAAAAACTAAAATATGTTTCCATTTCCACGTTATTTTAGTTTTCACTATTACCATATTTGTAAAACTTTAAACATTGATAACATGGTTGCTAAATCCTAGATTTAATTTGTCACCCATTGCAATTTCCCTATAAAAAATGCAAGAACATCGTGACGTTATCCAAATTTATAAAAGTGATAAAAATAGATGCGTGCAAGTAATTGGTCAAACCCTATAGCGTTGAGACGTTATAAAAAGCATATCAATGTTGTCCCTTGGGTTTCTTGGCTTTTCTAGATCTGCAATAGCGAATTGATACCATCTTTGGTGTTGAGATGCTTCATCTTCAAGTCTATTGACCCGAATTCCAATTTTCATGACTCAATCGTTCAACTTAGGTCCAATCAACTACAATTTGATTCCGACTCTTCCAAATCGCTTTGAAACGACTTCAAATCACTCAATTTCTATAAGATAGAGATTAAAACAAGTGAGAGTCACAAATCTAGCATAAATAAAGGAATAAAATTGTAAATGTTCTATCAAGCAGCATTGAGACTATGCAACGCTGGAAAAAAGAACATATGTATACCACCTCAAGTAGCACACATGGGATTCTTAACCCTATTCCACGAGTTTTTAGCAACACCACTTTGCAGGGGGGAAACCGTAGGAATAGATCCAAAACAAAAATTTACGAATTTTAAGGGCTTGGAGAAGCATATGAGATTAGTGGAGGTTGCCCCAAGGACCGGACATCAACATATCAAACCTATTTGGTTCTTGTGTCCTTGATTTTTTTTTTAGAGAAAATGCCACATCAGCAACCAAGGAGGAGTCAAGAAGACACATCAGTTGAAGTTGCCATGTCACTATGGAGAGTCATGAAGAATTATTCTCTTTAGTGCTCCAAATTTCTATTAGGATTGGTGATAAAAAACAAATATTCTTTCATCATGTATTGGACCATGTGTCCTCATTCATTAGTTGTTTAGTATATAATTTTTTAATTCTTTGAATCCCTAAAATAGGGCATGTTGCCCCTTTTCAATGCAATACAGAATACGAAGAGGCAAAGTTAAAATCACTCTGTCTATCGCTTAGTAAATTTGACTTCATTATGTACAACGAAAAGCTAAACGATTGAATACATCATTTATTGTTTAGCGCCTAGAGTCCATCGTGTACAACAAAAGGGTAGACGACAGCCTCCATCGTGTAGCACCAGCGTCCTATCGTTTAGTACGACAAAGATAAACGATACTACTATTGCTTAGTCTCCACGACAATATTGCTTAGTACAACAAGGTAGACGATAAGGTAAGCGATATCACTATCGCTTAGTCTCTGAGGCTCCATCGCTTAGTAAGACAAGGTAGACAATAAGATAAGCGATATCACTATCGCTTAGTCTCCGATGCTCCATCGCTTAGTACGACAAGGTAGACGATAAGGTAAGCAATACCACTATCGCTTAGTCTCCAAAACTCCATCTCTTAGTACGACAAGGTAAATGATAAGGTTTCCTTATATCATTTAACTGCACAACTCGATCATACACAATGAAGAGGTAAACGATACCGTTTCCATCTCTTTATATTTTCTAACTTGGTATCAGAGCTACCATGGCAAACGCCACTGTCAAAAGACTCAACGCGAACACTGATTGTCGAAGTTCAGCACACCTCCTCTTAATCAACTGCTGAATCAGATAACCAGCACCAAGTTGGAGAGAGATAATTTTATGTTGTGGAAGACGTTAGCTCTTCCTATCCTAAAAGGATACAGACTTAAAGGTCATCTATCCGGAACAAAGGTGTCCTCCTATGTTCATTGTGTCTACTAAAGGAAATCGAACACGAGGATTGTCATGAGCAGCGGAAAGATCATTCTAAATTACAATCATATATGAACATTACAAATTACAGTCATAAAAAGAAACATACAGTTATGCAATCATTACAAAAATTACAGCATAAAACTACAAATAATCAAGAAAAAATGCTACACATATTTGTAGACTCATCGCCAAGGTCCTTGATCACGAACGCTCAAACACAGTAACCTCGAACATTCGTCCAACACAACCGCTACATAGCACGAAGACTACACACTTGAACTCAGTGATCGCCTCGGTCACAAACACCCCAACAGCACAAACAGCCTCCACAGAACCTCAACGGCGTCGAGTTGAGTATGACACCACCAAGAAGGCTACCTTGGTATTTTCGATGTGAGAATCCAGAGGGTGGGCTCTATGTGGACCTGGTTTGAGGCAGAAGACGGAGGAAACAACAATCGTGTAAATGATTGAGCAAGTGGAAGAAGACAGAACCTATCGTATAGGTCAATGCCCAATCGTTTAGCAAAAGCTAAGCGATCGTTTAGCTCATCGCTTAGCTGTGTGTCTGTCGCCTACAAACACTATATGATCGTTTAGCTTGCTTCAAGTTGTCGCTTAGTAAATTCTATTTACTTGACAACTTCCGTGAGATTCCGAGAGAGAAAATCTCAAATTCACAAAATTTAACATTACTAAAATTAGGAAAACAATTTTTCTTTTATACCATGGTTAACATGAAACCACCAATAACCTCCCACTCAATTGGTTATCATAGAAAAAGAATTAATTATCCAATAATTAATATTATTATAAATATAAATGATAACTAGCTTATCATACTATATTTATAACCTATAGTTTTAATATTTCATCTCATGAAACATATTAACCATAGCTCTTTTTCTATTCCATGGTACTTAATGTAAATCTCATTTATATTAATCTTCCACTAGATGTATCTCATACATCATACCGATTATATCATATATAATCGAATTACCTATTGTCAATTTGAACATTTCAAATCATCACCAAGAACTGATCCTCAACTGAATCTATTGAGCTACCAAGGGGACCTTATGGACCTGTAGCTCGAAGCTCCAATGGTACGTGAATAACTAACTAAACTCTTTAGTCACGAGATCCACTATCTGTTAACTACCAGGCACTCCACTAAAGACTGACAGTTGAACTCTCCTTACCACAAAGATATCATGTGACCATCTTAACCAATCAATAGTGCGACAACCCTTCACGGATCACTCGTAAGTACAGTTGGGCCAATAACCGTTATGCCCCTATAGTTACATCTAACTCCTTAAGTACCACTGATCCCTCTAATGAACATAAGTCATAGTCCTACTATGACTGAGTCCTCTCTTCCAAAGAGAAGTTGTTGCCACTATGTTCAAGCCTTGGAATCAGCCCTTAAGGGAGCAATCTCTATACTTATCCCTGCTTCAGAAAGAAGTGAATTCCATCTTATGTATTGAGTTCCCAGCTCCCAAATCAGACAAGTCCCCAAAAAGGTAGGCATGTTGAGTTGCCAATCTGGCCATTCTCACCCATACTAATCAAAGGACAGTCCTCAAAGGTAGGAGTTCCCAAAACACTCAGGATTGAGGTCATGTCACCTATGGTCATTTAGATGAGATGTAAGTCTCTAGTATCAACGGCGTTATATATAGAGTCTAGTCATCTCGTGGTCCGATCTTATACAAACTCTTTGTATAGGACACCCCCGCTCGTACGTCTCCACATGAATGGTCAGGATCTACCATCTGTAGTAGTTTATAACACTTGCAAACCTCTACAAAGCAGGCAGTATCCGTAGTGTCACAAGGATCAGGTATCCCACCTTAATCCTTATACTACAGACCTATTTAGGTTATCACTTAAGGCATGATCCACTTGTATATCACATATACATGCTTAAGTTTACATAAGATAACCAAGGAGCTTTGTTTATTAGATATGAATAAATGCCAGAATGAAATGACAATTATTTTATTCATCAAACAATGTGTATCATTACAAACAATGAGACTCCGAGAGAATTAGGACACCAATCCCAACAATCTACTTCATCAGTAGCTGAACCTGGAGAAGCAGACTTTCAAGCCTCAGAAGAAGCTTCGAGCTCCACCTACGTGAAGTCCCTGAACCCACTGTATGAAGCTTGGGTTACAGCAGATCAGCTTCTATTAGGGTGGTTATACAACTCAATGACTCCTAAAGTTGATGTACAGCGGATAGGGTACGATAACGCTAATAGTCTATGAGATGCAATACACTCGTTGTTTGAAGTTCGGTCGAGGGCAGAAGAAGACTATCTTCGCCAATTTTTTCAATAGACACGCAAAGGTAATAAGTCAATTTCTGAATATTTGAAACTTATGAAGCTTCACTCTGATAATCTGGCTCAGGCTCGGAGCCCAGTATCTACATGTATTGTCTCAGGTACTCCTTGGACTGGATGAGAAGTACAATCCAGTGTTTCTCATTATTCAAAGCAAGCCAGAGATATCTTGGTTGGATATGCAATCTGAACTACTATCATTCGAGAAGAGGTTGGAACATCAGAACACTTCAAAGGCCACTACAGTGTTTTCTCACAATGCCTCTGCCAATGTTGCTTACAATTAGAACAACTCTTCATACAAGGCCCCTGGACAAAGCAACACATAAGGAGGTAACAAACAATAATTTGATGGATCTAGAGGAAACAAAAACAATGGAGGAAATAGGGAAGAGGTCGAGGCAGAGGAAATAGGCCTACATGTAAAGTTTGCTCCAAGTATGGACACGCTGCAGATGTGTGCTACCAGAGGTACAACCGAGAGTTTGTCCCAAATCAAAACAGTGGTAAAGGAAACACTCAGAGTCAAGGAAATCATGGGGAAAATCCCTCAGCATTTGTCACCTCACAGAACCTGAATCTGCTTCTTCAAACCGAATCAGCAAGGGACTTTAATTGGTATGCAGACAGTAGAGCAACCAATCGTGTGACAGCAGATTCCAACAATATAGCAAACCCCTCTGAGTACACAAGTAACGAAAAAATTATAGTAGGGAATGGATAGCAGTTAGATATATCTTAAATAGGAAATGCATGTTTAAGTTTCTCTAGTTGCAATCTGAATCTGAAAGACATACTATGTGTACCAAATATTGTGAAGAATATGGTTAGCATATCAAAGCTGGTTCAAGATAATAATGTTTCTGTTGAGTTCTATAATGATTGTTATGTTGTTAAGGACAAATGTTCGGGACAAGTGCTGATGAAAGGAACTCTTAAAAACGGACTATATCAGCTAAATGAAGCAGAAAGTGATTCCAGTTGATGTAAATATCAAAGAGACAAGCTGTTTTCTCAACCCAATGAACAAAAATAATAATTCTACAGCCTTTGTTCTGTCCAAACGTGGAGCAAACTTAGTAGAATCTAAAGGGTTGTGGCATAGGAGATTAGGTCCTCATTCTCTTCGAATTTTGGAGAAAATATTGAAAACTTGTAATCTTCCTACTAAGCTGAATGAAGAAATTAAGTTTTGTGAACCTTGCTGTCTTGATAAAGCCCATTCCCTACCCTTCCCTAATTCTTTGACTCGTGCACAACACAAATTTGATTTAATACACTTAGATGTATGGGGTTCAACCTCTATAAACTCCACTAAAGAATATAGATATTACATATTGTTCATTGATGATTATAGTAGATATTTCTGGGTCTATTCTCTTAAACAGATATCTAATACACTACAGGCCTTTAAACATTTCCTCCAAGTTGTTCAAACACAATTGAAAACAAATATGAAAGCACTGCAGTCAGATAATGGTGGTGAATATATCAAGTTGCATCAATTATGTAGCTCACAAGGCATTGCCTCTCAGTTTTCTTGTCCTTATACATCTCAACAAAATGGAAGAGCTAAAAGAAAACATAGACACCTAGTAGAGATGGGGCTGACTTTGCTAACACAAGCATGAATGCCTCTTCAGTTTTGGTGGGATGCGTTTCTCAATGCTTGTCATCTAATAAATGCTCTTCCCATGCCGGTACTAAAGAACCAATCACCTATACAACTGATGTATGGTAAACTACTTGATGTTACAAAACTAAGAGTGTTTGGTTGCACCGGTTTTCCATGCCTTCGAGCATACCAGCCGAACCAGTTTGAGTTTTTGATAAATGTGTTTACTTGGGTCCAAGCATGGTTCACAAAGGACATCGATGTCTCAACAAATATGGTAAAGTATTCATTTCTAGGAATGTTATCTTTAATGAATCTAATTTTTCTTTCTTCTATGGCTTTCAGGTACTTGGCCCTTCAACACACAAAAATACAGTAAATAGTGGCCCTCAAGTCCTCTCTCTCAACATAACTCCACTATTGCAAAGTGCCTTCATTCGCCGAAACCCCTGCTTTTGCCAGCATGACAGCAAGCACAGACTGGCAGCACGAGGAAGTACTTGAAAAAGGCAGGGAAGACCCCTCAACTAGTAGTAGCAATCGAGAAAGAGAGTTCAAGCTTAAACAGCGGCTAATGCTACATCTTCAACCTTAGTCACTTTGTTACTCGCTTCGGCAGTCCCGCTTTCTCAGTCCGAAAAGTTCATTGTTGGAACAGACAGGGTTGGAACGCCAAGTGGCAGTGAAGTCAAGTCTATTAGGGGCTCCCTGACAATCCCGAACCTTAAAAAAAGTTGGGTCGATATTCTTAGCCGAGCATCCCCCCCAGAGCCAGAACACAGGCGCCGACCTCCAAGCTTTTTGGAGGATCATTCGTTCTTCACTCTCTTGTTGCTATTACCCGCAAGGAGCGCAGCAACCAAGGTGCATATTATCATATAGAAACAAGCGAAGCGTAGCGATTCGTACTACCGGAAAAGTTTCGGTAACCGGCAGGCAATAGAGTCAATCCGCCGATAGGCGCAAGCAAGCGTAGCGAATCACATAGATAAGCCCCTACCTGCCAGCGCGCGGATAGATAGGGCGGGCGAAGCACGAAGGGGATGGATGTCTGAGCGGTTGAAAGAGTCGGTCTTGAAAACCGAAGTATTGATAGGAATACCGGAGGTTCGAATCCCTCTCCATTCGCACTCATCAAAATCTGTCCCAAACCCTTATAACAGTCTCTCACCATTAAACACCTCCATACCAGACATCAATTTAGCCTTTTCCACCTCCCCTACACCTATTGAACCTATCTTCTTTCCTCAAACATAAGATGCCTTGCCTAGCAACTGTCCAAAACATATAGCCACCCAAACTCCCATGGACAGCCCTTCCAATCAGTCACCTAGTAGCACCCTTCTGCATACCTCACATACAACCCCTGCTTCTAACACCTCTCATCCATTGCAGCCTACTCATCCAATGATTACGAGAGGCAAAGCTGGCATTTTCAAACCAAAATCTTGGCTAAGCACTACTCAACGTGATTGGTCCTTGACTGAACCAACGTGGGTGTTTGATGCACTTGCTACACCTCAATGGAAGCAAGCTATGGACACTGAATTTCAAGCACTCATCAACAACCAGACTTGGCAGTTAGTTCCTCCATTTCCATCCTTCAATGTATTGGGCAACAAATGGATTTTCATACTAAAGAAAAATCCTGATGGGTCAATATAGAGATACAAAACACGTCTAGTAGCCAAAGGGTTTCATCAACATCTTGGAATTGATTTCTTTGAAACGTTCAGCCCGGTGGTCAAAGAAACAACAATCAAAGTTGTCTTAAGCATTGTTGTCTCCAAAGGATGGGTCCTTTGTCAGCTTGACTTCAACAATGCTTTTCTAAATGGCAAACTAACAGAAGATGTCTACATGTATCAGCCACCCGGATATGTCAACTCTAAGTTCCCTAATCATGTATGTAAACTGAACAAGGCTATATATGGACTGAAACAAGCCCCTCGGGCTAGGAATGATCTACTCACCACTACTCTAATTAGCTGGGGATTCACTAACTCAAAGGTAGATACATCATTGTTTATACTTAACTCAAAAGGTTCAACCATATTGCTTCTTGTCTATATGAATGATGTCATAATTACAGGAAACAACAACCACTTGATCTCTCGATTAGTGGCTACTTTCGATAACATGTTTGCTCTTAAAAACCTAGGAAAGCTGAATTACTTCTTAGTTATCCAAGTTCAATATCTGGAGCATGGGTTTATATTGAATCAGTCGAAATATGTTGATGATCTGTTACAAAGGATTGGCCTTTCAGATCTGAAATCTGCGGCCTCCTTCAACAACTTAGGCATGAAGGATCTCTTAATGAAGAGTTCCATAAGCGTGTTTGGATCACTCCAATTTCACAATGACCGAAATACACAATATACATTCAAACATATAGTTATGGAAATAAACAGTAATTAACGACATGGTTTGAACAAGAAAAAACAAGGGAGAGAGTTCACATGCCAGTTGAAGACGGTCTTCAAACTTTGGAACTCAACACGGTGGATGACCTCTACTCGATAAACCAATGCCCAGCAGATGCGTCGACTACAGCAACATGAACAACCACAAAAAATACGAACGCAGCAGGGACGACACCATTAGAAAAGAGCCCTAGGTATTCTCGGAATGAGAACCCAAAGTGTGGTCTTTGGTGAGTTTGATAGAGGTAGGAAGAAGAACTGATCGTGTAGGCGATAAGCAAATGGGAAGGAATATGAAGCTATCGTATAGCAAAATGCTTATCGCTTAGAAGAAACTACATGATCATGTAGATTTTACTAAACGATCGTTTAGAAAATAGAAGGTGATCGTTTAGCAGACATGACACACTATACGATCGTTTAGAAAAGCTAACTGATCATTTAGGACTTAGTGTGTGATCGTTTAGGCGTTAGGTAGACGATCGTTTAGGCGCTGAGTGACTATCGTATAGGCTCTCGATTTACTTAAGCGATCGTTTACGTTTCACACCAACGCAACCTTCAATCTCTTTTTGGGGAAACCATTCAAAATGAAACAAATTTCATTTTTATTCATCGGTTACAATAACCGACGTTGTTCCCCACTAACGCACGTCCGAGCGTAATTTTGGGTTAATTATCATATAATTAACCAATTAAAATATTAATAAACATAATCATATTATATTTTTAACCTATAGTTTGATATCACGTATCTACTATAGTAATTTCTCCTCTACTTGGTATAAATCATATTTATATCTAATTTCCTCCAAAATAATGTATCTCATACATTTAGCCAATTATATCATATACAATCGAACTTCCTCTTGTCAATTTGAACATTTCAAATTAACCCAAACACTGATTCTCAACTTTATCCAAGCTACCCAGGGGACCTAATGGACTTATGGCTCGAAGCTCCAATGGTCCATGAATAACTTCCTAAACTTTTTAGCCACGAGATCCACCATCCGTTAACTGTCAGGCATTCCACTAAAGACCAACAGCTGAACTCTTCTTACCACATATATATTTTTGTGTCCATCGGATATAACCAATCATGAGTACGATGACCCTTCAAAGATACTCGTAAGTACAGCTGGGCCAAATTATTGTTTTCCCCATATAGTTACATCTCACTTCTTAAGTGCCACCAATTCCTCTAATGAACAATACAACATAGTTCAATTAGGTTTGAACACCTATCGGGCCAAGAGAAGGTGTGTGGCACCACATCGTTCAAGCCCTGGAATCAGCCCTTAAGGGAGCCATCTATTTACTTACCTCTACCTTGGGGAAGGAGTGAATTCCATCTTATGTAGCTGAGTTCCTAGCTCCCAAATTAGACGAATCCCCAAAATGGTAGGTTTGAATCGACAACCTAGCCACTTGCACCCATACAAATCAAAGGACCGCCTTCAATGGCAAGAGTTCCCAACTTACTCAAGATTGAGGTCATGTTACCTATAGTCATCCTAGTGAAGTGAAGTCTTTGTCATGAACGGTGTTATATAACGAGACGTTAACACTTCATGGTCAGGTCTTATACAAACTTTTTGTATAGGATGCCTCCGCTCGCATATCTCTTATACGAATGATCAGGATCAGACCATCTGTGACAAGTCACAACATTTGTGACCATTCCACAAAGTGGGCCACAAAGCTTTACTCTAGGATAAGGTTTCCCTCCTATATCCATATACTACATACCATTTTGGTTATCACTCAAGACATGATCCACTTGTATGTCACCACATACATGCTTGAGTTACATACAGATAACCAGGGATTTTAAGTTTATTGGTTTGTGGTAAAGCAAATAAAACATATAACTGAGCAAAAAAAAGATGTGAAGTAAAATATCATATATTATACAATACAAGCGTTCGTACAAACTGTTTACAAACTATAGGACACGAGACTTTAGGGCATCAACCCCAGCAATCTCTCATTTGTCCTAAAGCGAAGTGGGGTGTACAATAAACTAGGGCATAAAAGACCATTTCAAGAAAATCTCCCACTTCCCCTAGTCCAGCCACGGGTGATCCTGTAGACCCATGCTCCGTAGGTGACCCTTTATAAATGGGTCAACAACATTGTGCTCCAAAGCGATCTTCGTGATGATCACGTCCCCTCGATGTACTATCTCGCGGATCAGATGATACTTTCGCTCTATGTGTTTGTCGTGTCTGTGACTTCTTGACTCCTTAGAGTTTGCCACTGCCCCACTATTATCACAATAAAGGATAATGGGCCTAGACATATCTGGAACAACTTCCCGTTCTATCAAGAACTTTCTGAGCTAGACCTGTCTCTTATACACATCTAGATGTGTATAAGAGACAGTATCTGGAACAACTTCCAGGTCTATCAAGAACTTTCTGAGCTAGACAGCCTCCTTAGCAGCTTTGCAAACCGCTACGTACTCCGCCTCCATAGTGGAGTCGGCGATGCACCCCTCCTTAGTCCTTCGGCATACTACAACTCCTCCGTTAAGAGTAAAGACTGACCCTGATGTGGACTTACAAGAGTTCTTATTAGTTTGAAAGTCAGAATCCATGTATCCGGTAAGGACCAAATCTTTAGAACCATACACGAGCATGTAGTCCCTCGTTCTCTGAAGATACTTGTGGATTTTTTTCACTGCGGTCCAATGACCCTGGCCTGGGTTTGACTGATACCTACTGACTATGCCCACAACATAGTAGATGTCTGAACAAGTTCAGAGTATCGTGTACATCAAACTGCCAACGCCAGACGCATATGGGACCCTCTCATCTCCTCAACCTCTTGAGGTGTCTTAGGACACATGTCCTTAAACAAATTGACTCCATGCCTGAACGGCAGTAGACCCCTCTTGGAGTCCTGCATCGAGTACTTGAGCAACATCTTGTCAATATACGATGTCTAAGACAGTGCTAGCACTTTGTTCTTACGATCTCGGAAGATCTATATATCTACAACAAACTGAGCCTCTCTCAAATCTTTCATTTAGAATTGGGTCGCTATCCAGTCCTTAACTGCAGTAAGTAGACCTACATCATTCCCAATGAGCAGGATATCGTCTACATATAACACTA
This sequence comes from Benincasa hispida, assembly GCF_009727055.1. NCBI lineage: Eukaryota > Viridiplantae > Streptophyta > Magnoliopsida > Cucurbitales > Cucurbitaceae > Benincasa > Benincasa hispida. The sequence goes on from NC_052352.1 coordinate 30,777,168, forward strand.
AGAAGACTACTAAAGCGTTGATGATCTTCTTGTAGACACAAGGTTCATCAACGTTTTGGTCAAAGCCATACGACTTGGTCGGAGTATCAAACCGTATGTTCGAAGATTAAGACGCCTATTTCAATCCATAAATGGATTGATTCAATTTGAAAATATTTTTCTCCTTGGGTTGCATCATATAAATGGTCTCCTCAAGATTTCCATTCAAAAAGGTCGTCTTGACGTCCATTTGCTAGATCTCATAATTATAATATGTTGCAATTGACAGGAGGATGCGGATCGACTTTAACATGGCAACAGATGAGAAGTTCTCCTCATAGTCGACTCCTTCTACCTAGGTATAACCCTTTTCCACAAGTCGAGCCTTGAAGGTCTATACCTTCCCATCACCACCCCGTTTGCACTTATAGATCCATTTATAACCTATAGGTCGAACCTCATCAGGTTGATCTACAAGATCCCATATTGAGTTGAAGTACATCGACTCCATATCAAGATCCATGGCCTTGACCCATTCATCCCGGTCAACATCCTCCATTGCCTTCTAATAAGACAATGGATCCTCAACGTCGCCATCTGCTACTATAGCAAGGATTTTCGTGAAACCCAGATAGCGAACAGGTGGGTTCGCAACCCACTACTACGTCGAGGTTCCCTTAACTCTTGAGGTGGAACCGACCTACTGGATGAACTCCCATCAACAAATCTTGCTGATGTAGTAGGCTCTTCAACAACTCTTGTTGAAGTTTCAGTAGTTTCATTAGAAAGCTCACGCAACACGACTTTGCTTCGTGGACTATGCTCCCTCATATGATCCTCCTCTGGAAAAGTAGCATTTGTTGAAACAAACACCCTATTTTTCGTCGGATCATAAAAATAACCCCCCTCGTGTACCTTTGAGGTAGCCTACAAAGAGGCATAACCTCGACCGTGGTTCCAACTTATTGGGATTAGCCTCAAGCACATGTGCAGGGCAACCCCAAATGCGAAAGTGACGTAAACTAGCTTTACGCCCGTTCCACAACTTTAGAGGTGTTCTTGCAACACTCTTGGAGGAAACACAGTTGAGTATGTATATCGCAGTCCCCACTGTGAAACCCCAAAACGAGTCAGGTAAGGAAGCGTAACTCATCATCGAGCGAACCATGTCCAACAAGGTCCTATTTCTCTTCTCCGCTACACTATTTTGCTGAAGTGTACCCGACGTTGAGGGAAACGATTCCATGTTCTATCAAATAGTCCTAAAATGCCGAGTCCAAAAACTCTTCACCTCGATCTGATCGAAGTGTTTTAATCCATCTATCTAATGCGTTTTCAACTTCAGCCTTGAACTCTTTGAACTTTTCAAAGGATTCAGACTTTTGTTGCATAAGATAAACATACCCGTACCTAGAGTAATCATCAATAAAACTGGTAAAATATTCATAGCCACCGCGGGCTCGCACATTCATAGGACCACAAAGGTCAGAATGTACTAACTCAAGAGGCTTCTTGGCTCTATAACATTTTCTAGTAAAAGGTCGTTTAGTCATCTTACCCTTAAGGCAAAATTCGCACACGAATAAAGAATTTTCTTCTAACTCACTTAAAAGTCCATTTTTCATCAATCTCTCAATCCTAATGAGATTGATGTGCCCTAAACGAAGATGCCAAAGTTGGATATTTTCTTTTGGAGAAATTCGTCGACGTTTTGATTGAGTTACGACAATTCTAAACAATTTAGTATTATGGAGGGAATTAACGGCAAACGGCCTTAGCACATATAAATTCGATTCTAGATTTACTTTGCAGATAAAAACACCATCTTTATGAATAAACGTTTTATCCACATTAAAAGAGACAATATATTTGCATTGCAATAAACACTTTACAGAAATGAGGTTCCTTTTTAGTTCGGGAACAATATATACATCATTCAAAATAAGAAACCTATTCTGTAAAGCTAACTGAAGCCCTCCCACTGCCACAGCTGAGACGACATGCCCAGTGCCTACTCACATCGTCATCTCACCAGCCTCCAGCTATCACCAAGATCTAATCCCCTGAAAAGAAGAACAAACATGGTTAGTGGTTCCCGAATCAGTTATCCAGGCAAAATCATCATTCTCCACTAAACAAGTTTCAAGTACAAGTAAATCACATTTACCTTTATCGGCCTTGGCTGCTTTTTTCTCTTTCAGATACCAAGGACAATTCCTCTTCCAGTATCCATCTAGGTTGCAGTGGAAAAACTTTCCCTTAGCAACTTATGGACGCCTCCTTGGGGCGACAGGCAGTGGATTAGCAGGTCTCTTCCCTTTTTCCTTACCACCATTCTGCTTCTTCCCCTTTGTAGAGTTAGAAGTAGAAGGTGCAGACTTCCTTCCTGAGGTCGAACCTCTATAGAACATCCTGAAGGATGAAGCAATATTTGCCTCACCCTTGTTCCTCTCCTTACTTTTCAGTAAAGATTGGTAGGTCTGCAACTCGTTGAGGAGAGTTGTAAAGTTTTATTTTACTTTTTTAAGAATCACATTGCTAACAAAATGTAGGAAGCTCTCCGACAATGAATGCAGGATTATGTTAACCCGGCTGCCTTCATCTATGGTAGACCCATTCAACTCCGCTATATTAAAATGGACCATCATGTTAAGCACATGTTCATGAATAGAGGTGCCTTCTTCCATTTTGGAGTTTAATATATATTTAAGAGTCTCATGCATAAGCTATTCAGACGGTTGTCCAAACATCCCCCGCAGGGACTCCATGATCTCACGCACTGAGACTATAGACTCATGTTTCTTGGCCAAGACTTCAGAAAGACTTGCCAAGATGTAGGCTCGAATCTTCTCATTCGCCCTTGTCCATCGCTCGTATGCCTCCCGAACATTTCGAGCAGCATTAGAAGTTGGAATAGAAGGACAAGCCTCCGTAAGAGTGAACATGAGATCCTCGATGATCAGGATCGTTGTGATCATGTGTTTCCATATTAAAAAATTATCGCAAGTAAGTTTTTCCGCACTTAACAATGCTAAAGTGGCTGTTGCCATTTTGAAAAAGTTGCTGAAAAAACGAACAAATTTGATTAGATTTTGCTAAACCACTTTTAAACCAATCAATTTTGCAAAACAGTTTCAACTACCCTAAGTTATAGACTTCTATTTTGCAATGATGCCCCAGTGAGGCAAGACAAACGTCACCGGTAGGGTGATCAATTGCTCCTTCGCTGGGATGAGACATTCTCAACTATTAGGCATAACCAACTCTTGGAACTGAACCTAACAGCCACCATTTTTCGGTCTAGAACTATTAACCTTTAACAATTCCGTGTAAGTGTGACCCCTCGCTTTCGGTGCCAGAGTCTCGCCCTAATGAGCCCACCGTAGGGAAGAAGCAGATTAGAACAAAAGACTAAGTTACCTTATCCTTTTACAGGAGATCAAATAAAGAAACGTGCAAAACTGCCATCCTTTAGGGGAACACTCCTAGGGCTGTCTCTTATACACATCTAGATGTGTATAAGAGACAGGAGTTAGATGACGAGATGTTAACACTTCGTGGTCAGGTCTTATACAAACACTTTGTATAGGACGCCCCCCCTCGCATGTCTCTAACATGAATGATCAAGATCAGACCTTCTGTGAAAAGTCACAACACTTGTGATCATTCCACAAAGTGGGCCACATCCGTAGTATTACCAGGATAAGGTTTCCTTCCTATATCCTTATACTACAAACCATTTTGGTTATTGATAACGGGCAGAAATGCTCATTATCATAGTGCTAAGTTATTAAACAATGTTGGATTGCGTTGATAAAAAATGTTAAATTGCGTCCATTAAGCATAAATTCTATAATATTGCGGTCGCATGCATTCAGCGCATTAGAACTATTGATTTTTGTATTTTTGTACAGAATATGCATTAACGCAATGCAAGATTACGATCATAGGAAACTATCGGTCGAGCGCAACTTCATCGCAAGACTTTGTGTTGATCATGCTTGCAAACATTCGCCCGATAAGGATCGCCGCAACTTAGTCAGCGCAACATGGAGGGCGCATCTGGGTGAAAGGACAATTAAGAGCGATGGGACTGATGCCTTATTTTATTGAATGGAAATATGGATGATATGCGTTTGTGGAATTACGTTATGCACTCAAGTTTTCCCAGCGGAATTCAAGTGTGAATTCCCCTGAGTTTTCTGGTAAGTTCAGGGTCGATCACAGGGACTTGTGAAAATAGTTTGCGTTGATAATTTTCTTATGAAAACTTTGCAGTAACCGGGTAAATAAATGAAGTGGTTGATTTGTTGTTGTGTTGATAAAAAGAAATAAATAAATGCGGCGGATTTGAGAAACAAAGTTGCATTGATAGAAGCAATGAGTATGTGATGAACGGTTTGAGAAGATCTTTAGCTAGCGTTACCTAGGAATGCGTCAGACTATGCGATCATGTTACTACCATGTACAGCGAGTCATTTTCCAATGTAAATGCAATGTTGCTAAATCTAGGACGCAAGTGTTGCATGCAAAATCCCAAAGAGCTTATTCCTAAGTCTCTACTCTTGTCCTATGCATTGATGCAAAATGCAAGAAAGAAAGGTGATCGCATACAATCATATCTTATTGCTAAGATGCATGCGATGCGTTGATAACAAATAGTGCTCATCCCTAAGTGCCTATCTCCCGTTTATGCATTTTAATCTGGTTCTTCCAAACCTAGATTCTGACCTGACCTTCCCAAGTCTAGGTCCTATCCTTAGACTACCCTCCCGAGTATCTCTAATAGACGAATGAAGTAGACATAGACAAGATAATCACACAGAATGAAGATTCCCTCATTGTGCTAGCTAAACGCTTCTCAACCCATTCAACTAATTTAGTTACTCATGCGTGAATCACAAAGAGTGAACAGATATAGAGAAAGAAATTCCATTCTTATATATATGTTAAGTACAAAATGTTAATGGAAGTTAAGGTAGAGAGCCTGGTAGCAATTCCTTGTTGAACAAGGCTTTTTACACTGGACTCTCTATTCTGAACTAAAAATATTCTTGCTTCCGTAGGAGTCAGCCCTCTCTCCATCTTAGTAGCTTCTGGTGCTCTTCCAAGCTTGCCGGAACGATTTACCAGCACAACTTCTTCCTCGCGTCCGCCTTAAAATGGTGAAAAAAACTATGGACAGAGGTGTGAACTAAAAATGGTGAACTGATCAACTACTTAATCCCTTCTCTGAAGAATGCACTTGGTATTTATAGGGCATCAAAAGGTGAAAGTCGGCTTCTCTTTCCTGATTGTTCAGATGGGACAGCTTTAATTTTTTATTGATGCGTCAGATAATTGTCACCGATAAAGCTAGATGTACTTTGTGACCGTTATCGGCTATCAACTTAATTTGGATCCGACTACTGTCAGCTTTTTGTCTCATCAATCTTAATTGTCCTTTCGTCCAGATGCACCCACCATGTTGCGATGATTCTTCTTGGGTGAATATTTGCGAGCGCGATCAATGCAAAGTCTTGCGATGAAGTTGCGCTCGACCGATGAATTGCTATGATCGCAATCTTTGCAATGCGTTAACGCATGTTCTGCATAAAAAATACGAAATTCAATAGTTCCAATGCGCTGACGCACGCGATCATACTATTATAGATTTTATGCTTAATGGACGCAATTTATCATTTCTCATCAATGCAATCCATCATTATTTAATAACTTAGCACTATGATAACGTGCATTTCTGCTCGTTATCACACCTCCAAATTTAAACAATGCTTGTTCTCAAGCATAAGCTAAAGATTCCTTTAGCAAGTCCACCTCAAAGTTCTTTTCCTAGATTTCTCAAGGATACTTCGTTCAAATCCTATATACTAGAATTTTCTTAAGTCTTATTCAAGTCTACTCATAAAATATTTCTAAGACCTAGGGACTGCAAGTTTAACTTTCAAAAGGACTTTACCAAATTTCGGAACATCGCATGATTTATTTTAAAAAGAAAATTTCCTACTGGGGTGACAAAAGATTTATCCTTGCACAAAAATTTTCTTTATTGCTATTTTTTTCTGACCTTGCGCTGATCCAAGTGCCTTGCCTTCATTTTGGTTTGCCCCCACGGGTGTCATGCAGACATCCAACTATGACAACGTACTCTTTCTCAGACTAAACTCATATCGATTTAGTATTGGATTTGCGGTCATCGATTTATGCATTGATCCTGGTAACTTACTTTCGTTTTGGCTTGCCCCCACGTGTGTCATGCGGACATCCAACTACGGGTAAGTTCCTTTCACAACTTAACTCTTATCAACATGGGTTTCTCATTTGCATTGACAGCGGAGTTGTTATTCTCAGAAAATTTTTTTTTTATTTTCTTTTTTAGAGAAAGAACATAGCAAGGTCGAAAGTAAATACCTCACTCCCAAATTTAAAATGCGGCAATGTCCCCATTGCCAAAAGATGAAAATAAGTTATGCGATGTTCTAGAATGCGTTGTAAAGAGAGTTTGAAAGAAAGCTAGCAAACCCCTAACTTCTAGAAATGTTTTATGAGGTGACTATCTTAAGATTTAGTTGACTCTAATGTATATGAAAGAAATAGAAGCATATTTTTCATCATTGAAATCTTACTTGGCAAAGAAATAGAATGCGGTAAACTACTAAATTTATCTACTTGTTAAATGATTGTGGTAATCAAAAAGGATGCGATGATAAAACTTTGAAAAGCAAAATGTAATGTGATAGCGCAAAATTTGAAATGAAGATAAGGAAGAGTACACCCTCAAATTTGTGTTGTCACCTGCATTGGATTGACGCATCCATCCTTGCAGCGATCTTTGCTACTGCAAATTGCGGTGATGTAGTGAGATCATTTACTTCTTTTGGTGATATCTCCGCAATCATGTGCCTTAATTATTGTAAACAGACAAAGAGAGGGTCAACTGATTTTAAACAAAACAACAAGAGTTTTTTTTTTTTTTTTTTTTTGAAAGAAATGAAAATCTGATAATAGCAAAATGACGAAGAGTAAATGTTCAAGAGTTGAGTAAGGGAGTTCGAGTTTTTTAACTTTGCCAAAGGCCTTGTCTGGCTGGAAATCTCCTCCACAATAAGTCTTTATCCGTTATCCATTAACTTTAAATGTTCGGTGCCATCCTCGATGATTAGTTCCACCGTACCATGTGGAAAATATTTCCTTGATGATGAAGGGACCGAACAAGTGCAATTTTTTTCCTGGAAAGAGCCGCCAATCTCAAATTGAAGAGTAAGACTTTTTGCGCCGACTTGAAGGTTCTTGCTGCATATGCGTTGATCGTGGCCAGCGCTTGGTGCGCTTCTTATAAATTTTCGCATTTTCATATGTGCTTTGTTCCTCCATTCTTCTAGCTCGACCAATTGCATTTTCCACGCTTTCCCTGCCTTCTCCAAATCAAAATTCAGTTTCTGACCACCACAATGCTTTATATTCAGATCCGAAGGCAAGTGGCACACTTTGACCGAATACCAATGCATAGGGGGGACATACCTATTGGTGTTTTTAAATGCGGTCTGGGTTGCCCACCAATGTTATCAATCAAGCTTCACTACCCAATCCTTCCGGCGAGGGTCTAATTACCTTTTCAAGTATTCAATTTAATTCACGGTTGGACACTTCAGCTTGGCCATTTGTTTGCGGATGGTTATGTGGTGACCACTTTGTGACGGAATATTGTATTTACTCAGTAGCTCCTTTATATATGGTGGTTGACAAAGTGTGATCCTTCATCACTTATGATGGCATGGGGGTACCAAAAACGCATAAAATATTTTCTTTAGGAACTGAAAGACTACCTGCCGCATCACTTGCGGCACATGCAATTGCCTCTACCCACTTGGAGACATTGTCAACGGTTAATAGAATATAGTGTTTACGGTTTGGAAGGGAGGATGGTCCCATGAAATCAATCCCCCATACGTCGAAATAATTCCAGCTCCAGGGATAGGTATCATCAGCATTGCGTTCTTCCATGAAATGTTGCCAATGCGTTGACACGATCACATTTCATTTGTGTAGTCAGCAGCATCTTGAATAATGAAGGCCAAAAGAATTCCACTTTGAAAACTTTGGCTGCAATGGCATTGTCCTCAAAGTGCCCTCCATAAGGTGAATTGTGGCACTTGTGACAATATGCATTGTTGAGCAGCATCCGGTACGCATAAATCGATTGATTATGGTCTGCACCTCTTTTATACAGATTCGGCTCATCCCAATAGTAATGTCTGCATTCATTCTTGAGCTTCTTCCGTTGATGGTAGGTGTAATCTTCAAGAAATTGTTCACAGACCAAATAGTTAATGATGTCCGCATACCATGGCAGTACTTCTATGCGAAACAGCTGCTCTTCTAGGAACACGACACTCACTTTAGATTCATTGCGGTCAACTTCAGGATTCTCAGTCTGGACAAGTGATCCGCAACTTGATTCTCTATCCCCTTTCGATCAATTATCTCGATATCAAATTCTTGAAGAAGGATAACCCATATGATCAATCTTGACTTTGCGTCCCTCTTTGTCATCAAATATTTTATTTTCGAGTGATCAATATGAATGAGTACCTTGGTTCCCAACAAGTATGCACGAAATTTTTCTAACGCAAAAATCACAGCCAGGAGCTCTTTTTCAGTGGTGGTGTAATTAAGTTGAGCAGGGTTTAGGGTTTTACTCGCGTATGTGATGGGATGCAAAATTATTTCTTCTTTTGCGCTAATGAAACTCCCATCGCATACCCACTTGCATCGCACATGATTTTGAACGGCAGTGTCCAATCTGGCACAATTAAGATGGGTGCGGTAATCAGCGCATCCTTTAAAATTCGAAATGCGTTGAGGCAATTGTTGTTAAAGTCAAACTTTCTGTCTACCTCTAGTAATGCACTCAATGGACTTACTATCTTAGAAAAGTCTTTAACGAATCGTCTGTAGAATCCGGCATGCCCCAGGAAGCTTCATACTGCCTTCACGTTGGTTGGAGGTGGAAGCTTTTCAATTGCGTCAATATTTGCTTTGTCCACCTCCAACCCTTCTCTAGAGACCTTGTGCCCCAACACTATACCCTCTGTCACCATGAAGTGACATTTTTCCCAACTAAGCACCAGGTAGATTTCATAAGTATTCCCATAAACGGAGAAGTCATCCATAAATATTTCTACTGAGTCCTCGAGAAAATCTGAAAAGATTGCCATCATGCACCTCTGAAATGTGCTTGGCACATTGCAGAGGCCAAATGGTATACAGCAAAAAGCGAATGTCCCATATGGGTAGGTGAATGTGGTCTTGTCTTGGTCTTCAAGAGCTATCATGATTTGATTTTACCCAGCATATCCATCCAAGAAGCAGTAAAAATCATTCCCTACTAGTCTGTCCAACATTTGATCAATAAATGGCAAAGGAAAATGATCTTTCCTTGTGACCGCATTCAGTTTGCGGTAGTCCATACAGATACACCATCCAGTGATGGTCCTCTACAGTATTAATTCATTGTTCTCATTAGGGACTACCGTCATTCTGCCCTTCTTCGACACACATTGCACAGGGCTGACCTACTGCTACGATGGGATAGATAATGTCCGCATCCAGCCATTTGATAATCTTCTTTTTGATGACTTCTTTCATCGCAGGGTTAAGTCTGCGTTGATTTTCAATAATTGCCTTGTGGTCATCTTCGAGACGAATGTGGTGCATGCAGTACGCGGGGCTAATTCCTCTGATGTCAGCGAGCGTCCAGCCGATTGCTCGCACATACTTCTTGAGAATGCTTATCAACGCATTCTCTTGTTCTGCATTGAGCGCAGAGGAAATTATTACCAGCAGCTTCTCATTCTGCCCTAGAAATGCGTACTTCAGATGTGTTGGTAGGGTTTTTAGTTCAAGGGTTGGTGGTTCCACGAGAAAAGGTTGCATTATTTTTCTTTCTTCCTTCAGCTCTTCTTCTTGCGTTGCAATCGATTCTTCTTCTTTGTTTGTCTTTGCTACGATCGCATTGTAGGAAGCTACGGATGCGTTGGCATCCTCTTCTTCATACTCTTCATCAGACTTTTCTTCTTCAATCAAATTCAATTCATCTTCTGAATCTGGCAGGTCTTCCTCATCAGGAAATTTCATGGTGCGAATTATGTTAAACTTGAGCTTCTGTCCGTTGATACACAAAGTGATCTCTCCCTTATGCACATCAATTTGAGCACGACCAGTTGATAGGAAAGGTCGCCCTAAAATGATGGGCACATCTTTATCGACCTCATAATCTAGGATGATGAAGTCAGCTGGCAAAATGAATTTATCAATGGTAATCAGCACGTCCTTCACCTTTCCTTCTGGATGAACCAGAGATCTGTCTGCCAACTGAAGAGTCACGGATGTGAACACAAGCTCCCCCACATTCAATTGTCGAAAGATTGGCAGCAACATCAAATTATGTTGGCCCCCAAGTCACACAGGGCTTGCCCAATATAGAGTCCTCCTATGGAGTAAAGAATTGTGAAGCTCCCAGGATTGCTCATCTTCGATGGGATAATAGATTTGAAACTCTGCGTTAGTGCCACCGTGGCAAATTTTCCAGCACCTCTTTTCTTGGTTACCATGTCCTTCAGAAACTTGGCATAGGCAGGCATTTCCTCAATCGCTTCACTGAAAGGAATGTTAACATGTAATTTCTTAAGCATAGACATGAAGCATTGGTACTGTACCTCTTCGTTTTTCTTCTTCTTTAGCCTCTAAGGAAAAGGTGGTAACTAGACTCTCACAGTTCCCGTTTCATTTGACTTTGAGGTTGACGCAACCTCAGGTTCTACTGCTTCATTTTCTTTTTCTCCTCCTTATGCTACCGCAATTGCAGGTTCAGCTGCGATGAAGGTTGATTTGTTCTGCTGTTTCTTTTCTTCTTCCACAGTCTTTCCACTGCGCAATGTCACAACCTGACATTGCTCCTTACTTGATCCCCCTGGGTTGCGTGGAAGCTCGGTTGAACTTGGCAGTGGCCCTTGCGGTCTACTTTTGAGCTCATTTGCAATCTGGCCCATTTGCAATTTAAGGTTGCGGATGGACGTAGCCTGACTTTGAAACACCATCTCATTTTTCTCTATATATTGCTTCAATAGGCCTTCTAGGGAAGAAGATTGCAGTGGTTATTGTAAGCTACTTGCTTGGTTTCTCTGTTGACCGTTGCTGCGTTGAAAGAACCCTGGTGGTCCTTCTTTTTGTGCCACAAATTGAAAGTTTTGTTGTGGATTCTTCCAAGCAAAGTTTGGGTGGTTTTTCCACCCGGGGTTATAGGTGTTGGAAAAAGGATTGTTCTTTAAAAAATATACAGACTGTGGGTTTTGTGGGCAATCCTTCATAGCATGCCCATCACCGCAAGTCGCACACCTTGCGGTGTTTTGACTTATTGCGTTGATTTGCCCACCTTGCGGTGTTGGGCTGCTGATCGTCATTCCTTGAATCAAGTTCATCATTGCAGTCATTTGGTTCTACAGTAAAACAATAGCGCCGTTATTTGCGTCAGAATCTTTGAGTCTTAATCTCTGGTCGCTCTCCCTCTAGTCTTCATGATTCATGGAGATGCGATCCAGGATATTATTCTCTTCATCATAAGTCTTGTCAAGCAGACCACCAGTTGTTGTCGCATTGGCAGCAGTCTGCGAAGTAGGATTCAAACCGTGAGGACAATCTCGGACCAACCTTTTAAACCTCGCCCAGACCGATTCGTCCATGTCTTGTTCAAAATTAGTGATAAGCTTTCTTCGTCTGGCATTCTCTGTAGGTGGGAAATACTTTTTCATAAACTTCTCCACCACCTGCTCCCAAGAAGTGATCTCTCCTGGTTTGAGTGAGTAAGCCCATTTCCTAGCCTGATCACAGAGAGAAAATGGAAACAGCGTTAGTCGAACCTCCTCAGCAAAGATATTCGGGAACACAAAAGTATTGTAGATTTCAATAAAACTTCGGAGATGGGCGTGCGGATCCTCGCCACGCCTTCTTCCGAATTGACCTGCAGCCTGGATCATCTGCAGCATCACCGGTTTCATTTCAAATCTACTTTCGTCTAAGGCAGGCCTCATGATTCCTGAAGAGAAATCATAGAGGTTTGGCGATGCATATTCCCTAATGGCCTTGCGATCGTTGGCCAACAGAATTGGATTTGCAATGACATTGTTGTTGTTTGGTGCTTCATTCCTAGGCTGCTCTGCCATCTCTTCTTTTATCAGATTGTTGTTGTTGTTGGCGATTCCTCAATCTCCTCCTAAAAGTCCTCTCAATCTCCAGGTTGTAATTCGCCAGAGATTGAGAGTCCTGCAAAGAAATAAAAAAAAAACTACTGTTAATAAACTATTTTGCCGAAGTCCCGACAACAACTTCAAAAATTTGATGCCTTATTTTATTGAATGGAAATATGGATGATATGCGTTAGTGAAATTACGTTATGGACTTAAGTTTCCCCAGCGGAATTCAAGTGTAAATTCCCCCGAGTTTTCTGGTAAGTCCAGAGTCGATCACAGGGACTTGTGAAAATAGTTTGCGTTGATAATTTTCTTATGAAAACTTTGCGATAACCGGGTAAATAAATGAAGTGGTTGGTTTATTGTTGTGTTGATAAAAAGAAATAAATAAATACGGCGGATTTGAGAAACAAAGTTGCATTGATAGAAGCAATGAGTATGCGATGAATGGGTTGAGAAGATCTTTAGCTAGCATTACTTGGGAATGCGTCAGACTATGTAATCATGTTACTACCATGCACAGCGAGTCATTTTCCAATGTAAATGCAATTCTCCTAAATCTAGGACGCAAGTGTTGCATGAAAAATGTCCATAGAGCTTATTCCTAAGTCTCTACTCTTGTCCTATGCATTGATGCAAAATGCAAGAAAGCAAGGTGACCTCATACAATTATATTTCATTGCTAAGATGCATGCGATGTGTTGATAACAAATAGTGCTCATCCCTAAGCGCCTATCTCCCATTTATGTGTTCTAATCGGGTTCTTCCAAACCTAAATTCTGACTTGACCTTCTCAAGTCTAGGTCCTATCCTTAGACTACCCTCCCGAGTATCTCTAATAGACGAATGAAGCATATATAGACAAGATAATCACACAGAATGAAGATTCCCTCGTTGTGCTAGCTAAACGCTTCTCAACCCATTCAACTAATTTAGTTACTCATGCGTGAATCACAGAGAGTGAACAGATATAGAGAAAGAAATTCCATTCTTATATGTATATTAAGTACAAAATGCTAATGGAAGTTAAGGTAGAGAGCCTGGTAGCAATTCCTTGCTGACCGAGCCTTTTTACACTGGAATCTCTATTCTATACTAAAGATATTCCCGCTTATGCAGAAATCGGCCCTCTTTTCATCTTAGTAGCTTCCGGTGCTCTTCCAAGCTTGCCAGAACGATCTACCGACACAACTTCTTCCTCGCGTCCGCCTTAAAAGGTGAAAAAAACTATAGACAGAGGTGTGAAATAAAAATGGTGAACTGCTCAACTGCTTAATCCCTTCTTTGAAGAATGCACTTGGTATTTATAGAGTATCAAAAGGTGAAAGGCGGCTTCTCTTTCCTGGTTGTTCAGATGGGACAGCTTTAATTCCTGATTGATGCGCCGGATAATTGTCACTGATGAAGCTAGATGTACTTTGTGACCGTTATCGACTGTCAACTTAATTTGGATCCGATTGCTGTCAGCTTTCTATCCCATCGATCTTAATTGTCCTTTCGTCCGGATGCGCCCACCATGTTGCGATGATTCATCTTGGGTGAATATTTGCGAGCTCGATCAACGCAAAGTCTTGCGGTGAAGTTGCACTCGACCGATGAATTCCTATGATCGCAATCTCTGCAATGCGTTAATGCATGTTCTGCTTAAAAAATACGAAAATCAATAGTTCTAATGCGCTGACGCATGCGATCGCACTATTATAGATTTTATGGTTAATGAGCGCAATTTATCATTTTTCATCAACGCAATCCATCATTGTTTAATAAGTTAGCACTATGATAACGTGCATTTCTGCCCATTATCAGAGACAGAAAGCTGATGACAGTCGAATCCAAATTAAGTTGACAGTCGATAACGGTCACAAAGTACATTCAGCTTTATCAGTAACAATCATTTGGCGTGTCAATCAGGAATTAAAGCTGTCCCATCTGTACAACCGGGAGAGAGAAGCCGCCTTTCACCATTGATGCCCTATAAATACCAAGTGCATTCTTCAGAAAATGGGTTGATCGATTAACCAGTTCACGATATAACCAGCTCACCGTCTTCTGTTCATAGTTTTCTTCCATTTTTTAAGGCAGAGCAAGAGAAGAGTGGTGGCACCGGAGATCACCCAGGGCAACTTGAGAGAGAACCTTGGGGCGTAAAGGCAGAGAGCGGGCCGACTCTCGTGAGAGCGAGAATATCTTTAGAGTACGAGTAGAAACAGTGTAAACGCCTGACATCAAGAAATTTACTACCATGCTCTTTATTGTGCTTGCATTGTTATTTGTACTTTATCTTCGTATCTATCTAATGGAAGTTCTATTTCTACATTTTCTCACTCTCTTAATACGCATGAGTAGCTAAACTAGTTGAATGGGTTGAGAAAAACTAAGCTAACATGACCTAGGAAGTTCATTGCTTACGATTGTCTTGATTTATGCTGTGCAAAATACCCTTTAGAGTTACTGAGGAGAGAGTTTAAAGAAAGAACCTAATGTCTCGAGAGAGCTAGATCAGAATCTGGACTCGAAAGAGCAAGATTAGGCTTGCATAAACAAGAGATAGGGACTTAGAGATAAACTTTGTTTGTCAACTTGCATCGCATGCATCCTAGGAATGGGAATGATATTATGTGGTCGCATATTTGTGTGAATGTCATGTTGTCATCACATAAATAGAGATAGAGGTTTATGTGTAAACCCTGTAGACTTATCGCATAATTATCGCATGTGTTCTAGCCTTAGAAGCCGTGGTATTCGCACCAAGAGGTGGTTTATTGTCGTATGCATGTTGCATGATCGCAAAGCATGAACGCATTCTAGGGAGTGTTAGCTGAAATCTTTCTCAGCCCGTTTACCGCATATTCATCGCATTTCACGTTTACCAACTCTTTTCAAACTCTGCCACATTTTTTATTTATTTTTAATCAATGCAATCCAAAACCAAACACTTTATTTATTTTCCCGGTTACCCCAAAGTTTTCATAAAAAAATTATCAACGCAATCTATTTTCACAAGTCCCTGTGTTCGACCCTGGACTTACTAGGAAACTCAGAGGAATTTACACTTGAATTTCGCTGGGAAAACTTGAGTGCACAACGAATTCTATCAACACATATCATCTGTATTTCCACTTAATAAATTAACGCATCAGTTATCACTCAAGACATGATCCACTTGTATGTCACCACATACATGCTTGAATTACATACAGATAACTAGGGATTTTAAGTTTATTAGTTTGTGGTAAAGCAAATAAAACATGCAACTGAGCAAAAAACAAGATGTGAGTAAAATATCATATATTATACAATACAAGCATTCGTACAAACTACAGGACACGAGACTTTAGAGCATTAACCACAACAAGGCAAACATCTATCTATCAATGATAGAGTTCCTCTCACTGACCTATTTTTGTACAGAAGCACAATCAGAGCATTCCAGTACCTAACCAACACCCGTCCGGACACTTAATGGTGAATCATCTCAGTCAATTCCTCAAAGCTCCCACAGATGCTCATTAGCAAGCAACAAAGAAAGTTCTTTGATACATTGATGGCACCAAGAACTATGACCTACTGTTTCAACCGAGTCATTCACTTGAAGTGTCAGCTTATTCAGATGCAGATTGGGCAGCAAACATTGATGATAGAAAGTCAATAGCTGCATACTGTGTATTTTTTTTGTGGAAATCTTGTCTCCTGGTCCTCAAAGAAGCAAACAGTAGTAGCTCGATCAAGTACTAAGTCAGAGTATCGAGCCCTTGCCCACACGGCCTCAGAAATTGTTTGGCTTCAACAACTACTAAGTGAAATCCAGCAGTCCCATTCAGCCAAACCAATAATCTTGTGTGACAATGTGACTGCAGGGGCCTTAGCCAACAACCTGGTCTTCCATGCTTGAACCAAACATATTGATAGATTTTCACTTTCTCAGAGATCTAGTCCTCAAAGGAAAACTTGAAATCCGGTATGTTCCTTCATCGAATCAGCTAGCTGACTGCCTCACAAAACCATTGACACACTCTCAATTCTTCAACTTAAGGTCCAAACTTGGGATAGTTGAACTTCCCACAAGTTTAAGGGGGGATGTTAGAGAAAATACCACATCAGCAACTAAGGAGGAGTCAAGAAGCCACACCAGCTGAAGGTTGCCATGTCATTGTGGAGAGTCATGAAGAATTATTCCCTTTAGTGCTCCAAATTTCTGTTAGGATTGGTGATAACAAACAAATATTCTTTCTTCATGTATTGGATCATGTGTCCTCATTTCATTAGTTTTTTAGTATATAATTTTTTAATTCTATGAATCCCTAAAATAGGGAACAGTGTATAAATCGAGCATGCTGCCCCTTTTCAATGCAATACAGTATACAAAAAGGCAAAGTTAAAATCACTCTGTCTATCACTTAGTAAATTTGACTTCATCGTGTACAACAATTGAATACATCATTCATCATTTAGTGCCTAGAGTCCATCGTGTACAACGAAAGGGTAGACGACAGCATCCATCGTGTAGCGCCAGCGTCCTATCGTTTAGTACGACAAAGGTAAACGATAAGGTAAATGATACTACTATCACTTAGTCTTCGTAGCATTATCACTTAGTACGACAAGGTAGACGATAAGGTAAGCGATATCACTATCGCTTAGTCTCCGAGGCTCCATCGCTTAGTAAGATAAGGTAAGCGGTATCACTATCGCTTAGTCTCCGAGGCTCCATCACTTAGTACGACAAGGTAGNCTCCATCGCTTAGTAAGATAAGGTAAGCGGTATCACTATCGCTTAGTCTCCGAGGCTCCATCACTTAGTACGACAAGGTAGACGATAAGGTAAGCGATACCACTATCGCTTAGTCTCCAAGGTTCCATCGCTTAGTACGACAAGGTAAACGATAAGGTTGTCTTACATCGTTTAACCACGTGACTCGATCATATACAACAAAGAGGTAAACGATACCGTTTCCATATTTAACTGCGCGACTCGATCATACACAACGAAGAGTTGTTAATCTTAATTCAATATAGGAAAAAAATTAAATTAGATTTTTAAATATTTACTTTTTGCTTCATTTTAGAACATAATTTTAAATAAATGACCCGATTAACCTGAACCAACCCAACCCAAATATTTCATGGTTGGATTGGGTTGGGTTCATTTTTTAATAAGAGTTATTTGGGTTGAAGAAATTTACAACTCGAACAATTGGGTTGGGTCTAAAAAGGCTTTCAACCCAACCCATGAACACTCCTAAATTTTATACTTGTTGGACATTCTCTATATTTCAAACCCACAAGTGAGTGAGAGTATTAGTAATATATATAATAAATTACCTTCACTCACTAGCTTAAGCTTTTAAGTAAATTAGTGATTTAATATTTAGTATGAGACATTGTACCTATTATATCATTATGCATAGCTAATTTCCTTGTTTGAGAGGTTGATGTAATCTTGAATTTTATGGTTTAACTTATTGAATGTCTTTAGTTCTCTAACTCCTTTCATGCTTTTGTGTGTTTAATGTTTTATCTATTGGTCATAGATTGAATGTTGATTTCTCTTAATCTTGAGCTTGTGAGAGGTTTGTTAGATTAGAACTTAAATACACGACTAACGGTAAATCTATTAAAATCATGCGATTTTGGACCACTCTAGAAGTTGTTAAGAGAATTTAACTTAAGCAATAGCATGTCAATGAAACTAGATATATAAAAATATTGGTTTCTTAGGTTGGATTATATTTAGTAACCATTTGAGTTTAAGTTTTTACTTTTTGAAAATCAAGTTTATTTCATCTCAATTCCTTATTATGGTTTGCTTCTTTCGTAAATTAAAAAAAAAAAAAAAAAAAAGGTTGATTTCTTAGCCAAATTTCAAAAATAAAAACTACTTTTTTTTTTAAATAATTTTTTTAAATTTCTAAAATTTGACTTGGTTTTTAAAAATATTAGTAAAAAATACCTAACAAAAAAATAATAATAATAAAAATTATATTGCAGGTTAGTTATTGCATTCAGTTTAATTAAATCATAAATCCAATTGGTGACATCAACTTCTTAAGACACATTTTTCATTTGATTAATGTTAATCCAAACCATCATCACATATCTTTCCTCCAATAAAATCACTCTAATATTTAAGGTAATCAAAATAAGAGAAATTTTTACCGACAGAAAAAATATTAAATTACTTATAGAAATAGCAAAAAAAAAATACTATTCATAATGATGGACTTCTATCAACGTATATCATATAGTATCAATGATGGATTTCTATTAGTGTTTTTTGCAAGCATCATTCATCTTTCCCTAATTTGAATTTTTCTAACTAACTATTAAAGAGCTCATCATCCATTGCAGTGGTGGATACCTTCATGATCATTATGATGAATTATTTACGAAAATGATAATTTGATTTATTATTAACAATTAATTATTGTCATTAAAAAAGACTATTTAATGAAAAAGTGTTGTAATATGTGATTTGTAACATTCGGAGTTTCCACTTTGGCAAGTATTTCGAGCACACCTACAAGCAATTATCGAGATGAAAAGCGTAGGGAAGAAGCTTAATCGGAGGTGGCAACGAAGTCGAGGAAGAAACAAGAGATTGTTGAAGCCTGAAACTAGGAGTCTCAACTCACTATCTTTTACATTTGTATCGTTACTATTTTAAGGGAACCTATTGCAAGAACTTCATCTTCATCTTAGTTATATCATGACAAACAAATTATTCATTTCTCCTCTCTTCCATCTCTTTTTACTTTGTAATGAGTTTTTTTTATCAAAGGAAGAGGTATTAGCCTCAGCCCCATCCATCCAATTTACAGTTTATGTTGGGTGAAAATTTAACTTTCAAAATAAGAGAAAACCGACTATCACGAAATAAAGCATATGAGATCTCTTGATTCTTGATTAGAGACCACAAATATTTTATGAGGAAATTAGTAAAGAGGTTAGAAAGAAAGGGCAATAGGAAATCACAAGCAAAAAAACAGCCACAAAATTAAAGGAAATGCAATTGAAATTTGAAAAGAGAGCAACTCATCATCATCATCCATTATCAAAACAAACAATGCCAGTAGGCAATTAACCATTTTTAGCAAAACACCCACATGACATGCAAAAACACCTTTAGTTATATATATTATTTGGGATAATAGCAAAATCCTCACAGCTTATGCATTTTTCACATGTTCTTTTTATTTTTCACATGCAATAAATATGTATTCTTTTCTTATTGCTTTGCATTTGATTTGACACACACATATTAAACTAAAGCACTGTGTGTTTTTATTCCCACGTGATGGTTAAACATCTTTAGGAAAATGGGCACTTGTCTTTCCATTGGATTTGTTTGCCTAACTAAATTTGGTGTATTAAATAGGCAAAAGAAATTTATACTTTGGTATCCCATTCTTCTTCCATATGCTTTTAATACATTAATTTCTTGCTTCTATCCTCTCTCAGTTATTTCAACTAAATTGGAGAAAATGGCCAATTGAATAAGGAGACAGTTTACTCTTTTAACTACTTTGGAATGGGCATCTCATTCTAGGTTTAATTTAAATTTCGGGTCGTTTCATCTACCAATTTTTTAAGTTTGTATGAACAAATCAACTTCAATAGTCAATATTATTGTAGTTTATTGTAGTTTGAATATATGTATATATATATTGATTGAGTAACTTCATCTTTTTATTTTTTTACCATTTTTTACATTCATCGAAAAACCTTAATCTTGCCTTCTTAATTTATTTTTCACAATTATCGAGGAACTTCATCTAACAACTCTATACCTCAAATATAAATTTACTAACTCCAACATATTAACTCTACTCGGTGGACCAAACGTCCCCTAATTTTTCAACTTTTAAATGTGTATTTATTTAGTTCCTAAACAATAAAAATATCTAATAAATTTTTTAACCTCAAATTTTGTTTCTAATATATCTTTGGATTTTCAATTTTATGTCTAATTATATCTTTGACTCATTGGATGTTGTTTAATATTCATGAATATACTAGACGTAAAATTGCAAGTTTAGGGTCCTATTGTAAATAAGATTCAATTTCAAGTCTCATATATGAGTTAATTTTAAAAAATTTTAAATATGACACAAAATATAATATTTGGAGACCTATTAGACATTTTCATAGTTCTTAAAAAAAAAAAAAAAAATCTATCGACACAACGTTATGAGAGAGATTTATTAGACCCATTTCAAAGTTTAGAAACCTATTCCAACAAAAGTTACAAATTCATCGACTAAATGTGTAATTTATTCCTTAGTTTATATAGAAAGGACCACAAAATAAATGGGTAACTGATTCAACCATAAAAATAAGAGGAATTTTTAAAAATAGAAAAATAAGGGAAACTATTTATACAAAATAGCAAAATTTTAATCTCCTTTATAGAAGCTGATAGAATTCTATCAATGTATATCAGTAATAGAAGCTGATATAAGTCTATTACTGATAGATGCTGATAGAAGTCTATCAGTGTTTTTTTTATTATTTCTATAAATAATTTAACATTTTTTCTATCTGTGAAAATTTTCTTAAAGATAATCTATTTAAATATTATTTTGATTTCTAAACCTTTTTAAGTTTACTAGTTAGGAAATACGCATAATACACGTGAAATTTTGTAGTTTGAATTAATTCTTTTTAAATAGTGATTTTCTAGCATATAATAAATAGATATTGTTAAATTTTGTTTTCTTTTAAAATTTAGATAATATAACCATTTATTTTAGTGTTCTTTCTTAAATAAATAAATAATAATAATTAAAAAAAACAACTTCTACATCGTACAAAGAGAGAAATTTTTTGCTAATAATTAAATTATCAAATAGTTAAGCTAATATTTTAGTATTGCAATATAGATAATGCAAAAATATATATATTCTAATGTTATAGCATGTCTACTGTGAAGTTTCTATATCATATACGAATGAAGGTATTGTTTCATCATATAACCACTTTCATTGAATTAAGTCTTTTAATTTTTTATTTTTTTTTTGTACTTTTATTTAAGCTTGGATCTAATAGAATTGTTTTTTTTTTAAGAATGCAAACATAATTATTATTTTATTTTTCTTTTATACACGCATCTCACACATACAATGAAAGAGTAATCAATGTACCAATTCGATGTGTAACCACCTCTACCCGAAAAGATGTATCAATTACATCTATTGGACTCAACAAAAAAAGAAAAAAAAAACTATGGAAGAGTCATATCCTGCCAACATCAATTGCACTTAATTCGACCTAAGACTTTAATTTTGAAATATGTAAATTTATTTTGTACACTAGAAGTTCATAAATATCATCTCCATAGTATTTCAAACGCAAACGGACACTTACACTTGAAAAGTCACAACCACTCAATAAATAGTAGTATACAAATTTACTAAAAATGTAAAGGCAACAGAAATTCGTTAAGATTCTCCCACCATACCCTTTTTTATATATAGTATATAGATTTTTTTCTAGATTTCTTAGTTTTGAATTTTGATTTTTTTTTTTTAGATAATGAATGCCCCGTTTGGTAAATCCGTTGGATAACCATTCGGCTTTTATTTATTTAAAAAAAAAACTAATTCTATTTTCTCTCAATTTCTTATAATGGCATGTATCTTTCTTGAATAAAAAAGTTGAATTTTTAACCAAATTTCAAATATATATATATATATATATATATATATATATATATGTATGTATGTATGTATGTATGTATGTATGTATGTATGTATGTATGTATGTAACTATTTTTTTCCATTTACAAATGTTGGTTGGATTTATGAAAACATTGATAAAAAGGTAGATACCAAAGCAAGAATTTTAGAGTGGAAATGAGTGGCTTGCATCTTTTTTAAGATAAAAGATTTTAATTTTTAGTCAAGTTCTAAAAACAAACAATTCTTTTTAGTTTTCAAATTTTGGTTCGTTAATAAAAATATTGGTAAAAAAATTAGATATCAAAGTAAGAAATTTGGAGGCACCGAGTGTTTATAGGTTTAATTTTAAAAAACTACAATCCAAAAACGAAATGGTTACCAAAAGAGACATTGATTCTTGATTTTTAGTTTTTAAAAATTAAGTTTATAAATATCCCTTCTATCTCCAAATTCCTTGTATTTTTATCTACTTTCTACCAATATTTTCAAAAATCAAGTCCAAGCTTTGAAAAAAAAATAAAAAGAATTTTTAAACACTTGTTTTTGTTTTTGAAATTTGGCTAAAAATTTAACGTTTTTACTTAAGAGATGAAAATCATAATAAAAAATTTAAAAAAAAAAATAGACTTAATATTTAAAAAACTAAAAATAAAAAAAATCAAATAATTGTCGAACGAAACCGGAATATTTAGTTTTAATTTTTGAATTTTACATTACTATTTTAATTAGTTAATGGGAGTATTTTTGGTTCGGTAACATTTTAGCCTATAAACTCAAACTCAATCTTTTAATGTGTGCGGTTTGGAAAAATGTTTGTTTGGTCTATCATCCGTTGTCCACAATAATTAATGGAAAGCTTGGTGTAACATTTTTTTTTAAATATATTTTTTTATTTTTTAGATAAAAAGTAGAAAAAAAAATTTGGTTGCTCTCTTAAATGCACTATCTTGGTGTATCTCAAATATTGTCTAATAAAATTTTGTCATGTGACATTTTTATTTTTTTAAAAGATATATTTTTTTATAATTCTATTTTTGTACGGGTAATAAGTGGAGAGTATAAGGGTAAGGCTGCACATAATCATTGCTCTAAAAAAATATAATTTTTTCCCCTTTTTGCCTTTTAATATCTTTTTTATTTTTGGTTTTTAAAAATTAAACCTATTTTCTTTTTATTTCTTACAATGATATGCATCTTTCTTAAGTATAATGATTGAATTCTTAGTCAAATTTCATAAACAAAAACAAATTTTATAAAGCTACTTTTCTTAGTTTTCAAAATTTGGCTTCACTTTTAAACCATTGATAAAAAAAATAGGTAACAAATGAAGAAATTTGGAGGTAAAAATAGTGTCTATATGCTTAATTTTTAAAAATCAAAAACAAAAAATAAAATGGTTACCAAATTGGAATTACAGGTTGCAAAATACTCTAATTACTTCTAAAATAACTTATTTTTTAAATTAAATACTTGAAAATGTATTCCATACGCATCTAAATTATCTGATAGACCGTTTCTCGACATAGGAAAAGGATGATATACAATTAATATACGCTAATTAGACTTGGTTGATATATATTTATCAATGAGTTAGAATTTTGTTTTTAATTTTGATCATAAAACTTGTTAATCATAAATAACAATGTGTGGTAATAATGATGTCACATTGCATCAACCTACATGACCTTGGAATCAAAATTTTGGTTGCATTTAGGTTAAATTTTAATTTAAATCATGATAAAGTGAGCTTAGTTCAATTATAATTGACATGACTTTTCTCTCTAAAAGTTAAAAGTTTGATCTCTTATCTCCACAATTGTTGTATTAAAAAAAATTCTAATTTAAATCATGAAAAAATAATTAATTAATCATTTATTTATTCATGTGTAATAATAATGATGGAATACCTTGAATCTATTGTTTGACCCTCATAATGACCAATTATGGAGTCTCATGACATAAATTGTTATATATAATTTATAATTTTGGGCCCAAAAGTTAGAAAGGTGTCATATATATATATATAAACCCTCTAATCGTATTGACGCCATTGTATAATATTTTCCTAATATATATCTCTCCTCAAATAATAAAACATTCTCTCTCTACTCGTGGATGTAGTTAACATATCGTTAGCAAACCACACATTAATCTTTGCGTCGTTTTTGCAAAAAAAAAAAATTAAAAAAAAAAAAAAAAAAACTCATATTTTCATGGTCTTCACAGAAAGACAGAAAAGAAAACTCAAATTATTTCCAATACAGATTATATTTACAACTTTAATTATAAGATATAGGACAAAATTGGAAGTCCAAATCATATGAAAAATACACCCCTTCTTTGTTAGCATAACAACCTTCAAGGGGTTGAATCAATCAACATTATAGTCCATCTCTCATTATTTTCATAGTGGTGGTGGCCACATTATCCCTAATTAAATCCAAACCCTATAATTCAAACAATTACTTGTTCTCACAATAGAACCACTACACCACAATCATCATTACTATCTCTCCCACAATTGTAGTTGTTAAGGAGACACAATTAAATTGATCTAAATTAAAATAATTTAGTTTGGTATATAAGTTTTTGTTTATATCCAAATTATAAATGTATTACTTTTGCAAATCTTAAACAGGTAAATTTAAAAAATTAAACTCAACCTCCATCAACCTCAATCTCCATATTATCCTTAGATCATTTTTTTAATTAAAAATAAAACCCCTCAATCTCCATATATATATCCAAATTTACAAAAATGGCCTTGAGTGAAAACAATCATTAACAAAGCATTTTGCCCATGAATTAAGCTACTAAAATTAGTTCAGAAATTAAAACTATACTTGGCATGCTATAGTTTTATCATCTCAAACCCAATGATTAGCAAATTATGTACATTCTTTCGGTTATTTTGTTATAAAATATGTGAATATGTCTCTTCAATAAATTTCTTGATCAAATTTCTTGATCGTTTATATTTGTTTATATATAATATGAAATAACTTGAAGCATTCGTCTAATTTTGTAATAAAAACAATCCATAATCATAAGAAGAACATCAAAAGCTAGAATTTTTCTATTTTCTTTATACAATCGAAATATAAATTACACAAATCTAAAAATTCTAAATTTAAGTTTCATAATTATATGTTTATTTAATCAATAAGCCATACACTCCTTAAATGTATATGGTTAGAT
This sequence comes from Benincasa hispida, assembly GCF_009727055.1. NCBI lineage: Eukaryota > Viridiplantae > Streptophyta > Magnoliopsida > Cucurbitales > Cucurbitaceae > Benincasa > Benincasa hispida. Next base: position 30,802,270 of record NC_052352.1, read on the forward strand.
CACATATGACCATATAAGCTATTAAATATTGATACTACAAAGTAAAATTAAGGTGCATTTTCCATTTCACTACTCAACATAAGATTCTAATCTTTATCATATAAGAAGAGAAATACTCATCTCTAATCAAACTAATGCAATTTAGCGATTATCTGTATCTAACACTATAATTTTAATATAATATCGAGGAGAAATAAAAATCTCATCCCGATCATATCTTAAATCTAAGATTCTCCACACCATTTGAGGCGGACCCGAGATGGGAGGATTTTTGCCATGTCTAGAGCCAAGCCAAAGCAAACCAAGATAGTACATTGTACAAGGACGTGGTAGGTAAGGTACAAGTAAGTAAGGCATTCAAAGTGGGGACCGGGCGGTCCGGGCCACGGAAGACCGCGTAGGGGCGGTCTGATTTGGGTCATGAATAAGGGTAAGCAAATCGGACAGTGGAGATTGGTCTTTGGAAGAGATGGACGGTGGAGGGTTGACGATGGATTGTCCAAGAAAACCTCACAAGGATGTGACTTCCCTTCCAACTCTCGAGGTTTCTCCCAATTCTCAGCTCTGTACTGCAGAGAAATTTTAAAAAATAATATATATATATTATATATATATATATATATTTTTTTCTTTTTAACTTTTTAATTACTTTTTTTAAAAAGAACTTTACTTTTTATGACTCTTTTTTTTTAGTTCCATTTTTTTAATTATTTCTCAATGATTAAGATATTGATATCTAAGATATCGATATTTATATTTTACAATCACTGATAGATTTTCATCAATAAGAATCAACCTATTTAAAATAACACTTAGGTTTTTTTTTTTTTTTTTTTTTACTTTTATAACTAGTTATGAACTTTATATTGGATTAGCATAGATGATATTTTTTATGTTTTATAAATTTTTATAAAAAAAACCATGAGAGATATTAATGGATATTATTCAATATTGATGTCAAACTGTTTGATTTATGAATATATCAACGGATATTTTTGTCATTACATTCTTTTTATTATAACCTTTAAAATGGTTAGATATGGATAAAGAAGGAAATATAATTATTACAATATAATGATATTAATACTCTAAAAGTTTTATAAATGAGTAAATTTAAAATGATTAATCACTATTTTCACTACAATTCATTTAAATTTAGTTCAAAATTACCTAAGTAAAGTAGTTCTTTTCCAAAAATTATATCAAAGTATCAAAAAAAAAAAAAAAATCACGTGTATTTTTTTCTCAATTAGTACAAAAAATTATATACAAAGGAAGACAAAAAAGTCACTCATTTAATAACAAGAAAATTTACTATGTATTTGATTATTACACTTCTTTTCACTTTACATGAATGCATTTAAAGAAGCATTAACAGTCTTACTATGAAATTCTATGGAAGAACAAATTGATGGTTTGTTTAAAATTATACAATAATTATTTACTTGAAGTTTTAATTGATACCACCGAAAAAATTACATTTTGTTTTTTTTTTAATTAAAATTATTCAAACTTCCATTTTGTTGTAAGCGTTAGATAAATGTGAGATGAAGACCCCTTATAGAAAAATGGTAAAAATTACAATGTAATTTTATAGGACCAAGATTGTAACATTTTTTTTCTTTCTAATACTAATCAATGGTTATTACTTGCCACAAATATTTTTTATTCCCTAGAGCTAGAGGGGAATTTCTCGCCCCACCCTAATAACACTCCTAGATAGTTTATAGCCTTTTTTTTTTTATTTTGGAAATAATATATAGTTTGTAAATTTAAATCCACACCTTGAATTTGTAATTTAATATCTTGAAAAAAAAAGTTCTTAAGAGTTAATAATAAAACTATTGATTTTATAATGAATATAGAGAAATTATTTCAAATGATAAAACTGTTGAAAATATTTATAAAATATAGCAAAATTTTAGAACTATCAATGATAGACGTTGATAGACACTGATAGACTTCTATCAATGTCAACCAATATCACTGATAGACACTAATAGAAGTCTATCAGTGTCTATCAGCATCTATCATTGATAGTTCTAAAATTTTGTTATACTTTGTAAATAATTTGGTTCATTTTTTATATTTAAAAATAGTCCAAAAATATATTATAACTACTTTGACTAATATCTACATCAATCATAGGAAAAATGAATTATTGTTGAAAAAAAAAAGAGTAAGGAATGTGTTGCTTAAGATAATTTGTAATTAATATTTTATTTATAAATCAACTAATACTACTAAACGAAGTTTATTTTAACATTCTAACTATATATAATTAAGACTTTAGTAACTTCTCAAGTTGAAAGTTTGAGTCTACTTCAATATTTTGCAATGTTGTATTTAAAATATTATATAACTAAAAAATTTCATATTTTCATGTCTTTTTACTAAAAAGACATATACGCTAATGTTTTTAAGAAAAAATATGCTTGGATATTGGTACCTTCTTTAGGGAGGAACAAGTTCTAAAATCCTTCACTATAATTACTAATATAATATGATAAATTAAAAAAAAAAAAACCAGACTCAATTTTCATTCAAATATGAAAATATTAAAATGTGATTTGATTAGGACACAAGTTCGTTTTTTAGTGAAGGGTTGTAACCTATATTTCTCAAATATTTTTCCTCACATTTATAAGGTGGGTATTTATACGACTTCAAGCTTAAATTTTATTTTAGTCTTTAAACTTTTAAATATCTATTTTAGTAAGCATCTATTTCAGTCTATCAAACTCTCATAAAATATCTATTTTATTTTTTTAACACAATAGTTATAGGATAAAAGGTCTCATGATAATTTCAAGTAAGAGATTGCATTTATATTTTAGTTTTTCTCAATTTTAAAAAAAATAACCATCCTAGTCGTTGTCGTTAAAAAATATTACTCAATAATCAGTTTTAACCTATATAGTTGGAATATAAACATGTGTTAAGCATGTTAGAACATATACTTTAAGTTATATATTATTAAAACATTAAATCAAAATAAATATAAGGACTAAAATAATTAGTTTTTAAAGAGTTTAAGGTGTCAACTTGAAGTTAGTAAACATATTTGAGGCTCTAATTATAGTAGTTGGTATTTCTAACTATTTTAACTTGTAATTAACTACCATATTACTATTTTAAATCCTTCTTTGTTACAATGTTTATCATTTCCTACTCAAATTAAAATAGTTTACATCTAAAACACATGCTATTATAACTCAGACTAAAATAGTTTGCATTCTGAACACAAACTATTTTAATCAACATACTATAATAACTACTGACTATAATAACCAACTTAATGCCTCAAACATCTCCTTAGAGGCTAAATTAATATACCTTAAAATTTTAGTTACCAGAATGAACTAGTAAAATGAGATAATTTGTTAGGAGTTTGGATGGATAGAAGAAAATTAGAGGGATTTTTGTACGGGTGACTAAAAAATTAGGGAAAAAAAATGTTAAATGACCTTTTGCTGACGTCAAATTTGAGTGAGATTACCAAAATACACTTGTGCGCATGTAGAAAAATACCTCACTCTTTCTTGGTCTCCCTCCATATCTCTCCCTCTCTCTCCCTCTTCCTCCCTCCATATTTCTCGCTCTCTCCCCCTCTCTTCATATCTCTTGCTCTCTCTCCCTCTCTCTCGCACTCTTTTGTTCTCTCTTGATCTCTTTCTTGCTTTCTTTAGTTTTATCAACTTTGATTTGATCGAAGTTGGTCAAAGAAGAAGTCGCAAGCATCATCGGCGGAGAAGAAGAATCATCGAAGTGTCACCAAGAAGAAGGAAAGAAAACAAGAATAAAGAATAAAAGATTTTAGCTGAGTTCGCTCGTTGGAAAAGAAGAGGAGGGAAAAAAGAAAAAGGTCACACTGCAGAAGAAGGAAAGAGAAAAGAGATAAATAAATTTGAGGGACAAATTTGTAACTCCACTCATGTACGATATCAAGAGAGAGTCATTTGACATATTTAAAAAATTTGGATCATTTAAGTCTAATTTTTGGGTCATTCGAGCAAATATTCCAAAATTAGAGAGGCATAAACGGATTTTTCTTTTCTTTAGAAAAATGAAATAACAAAAAAGAAAAAAGAAATGGACTGAATGGGAGAGGGTATTTGATTCCCAGTGCGAACCAACCTACAATGTCCAAGGAGACTCATCAGATCAGAACAGATTTTCTCTCTCTCGCAGTCATAGACATAAATGCACTCGCCTTCCTTTTCGAAGCTACTTAAACTGCACATCTCTCTCTCTCTCTCTTCTGTTTTTTTTCAACTCACAGCTCAAACAAAACTGGAGCTTTTCCAATAATCCGAGCTTGATCGTTTGTGGGGTTCTCTCTCTCGTTCCGTATAATATGGTGTTACCAGTACTTGTTTTTCAAACTTGAATCCCCCACAAGCTTTCGGGAAATGAGATGGATCCACCTACTCTGATCAACGAAAGCTCATTTCCAAGTAACCCAAATGCCAATGCCAATATCACCCCCTACAATCTCTCTGAGATCTGGCACTTCCCAATTAATGGCGGAACCAGTGTTGAAGAATCTGGACCTGCTCTTGCCCTCAGGATGGCTCATCTCGCTCATAATTTGGGCCAGTTTGGAGAGATTGCCATGGGGAATCCAGAGATTTCCTCCACTGACCCAGTTACCTTGCAATTGCAGCAGAGACTAGCTCATGGTCATGGTGTTTCCAAGAAGCGGCGTGATGCAGAGCAAGATTCGCCTAAGGCCAGTTCAACCAGTAATGGCAACAATGCCAATGGCAATAGCGGCACCGCGGTATTTGTTTCTTCTTCTTCTCTCTCTCAATCTCTTTATCTGAGTTACTTGCTGTATATTGATCTGAATTCTGTTTCGTTTTCTTTAGTTAAATCTAGAAATGGGATTGGTCTAATGGAACTGAGAATCTGATCTGTTTTTGTTTCCTGAGTTCCATTTGGTACTGAATCCCCATGAAACGATTTGGGATCATTTTGTGATTGTATTCTCTTTTTCGCCTATCAACTATTCGACAGAATGATTCTGGTGGAAAGCGCCTTAAAACAGCGGCGTGTAGAGATGATAATCACGAATCCAAAACAGAAGCAGAACCCAGATCTGGGAAGGCCGAGCAGAACTCCCAGCCTCCTCCAGAACAACCCAAACAGGATTACATCCATGTGCGAGCAAGAAGGGGCCAAGCAACTGATAGCCACAGTTTGGCAGAAAGGGTACTCACTCAAGCCAGTAGTTATGTGTTAGTTTTACAACTGCAGTTGGAAATCTTTCTACTAAGATATGAGTGGTCATTTTCTTAATTAATATAACATGACTAGGGCTTCTCTGTGTATCTGTTGGATTCTTGAATATCTCTTGTTGATTAGAATACTCTGTTGAACAGGCTAGAAGAGAAAAGATAAGTGAGAGAATGAAAATTCTACAAGATTTGGTCCCTGGGTGTAATAAGGTAGAGCCTTTTTTCTTTGAGATTATGTTATGTATCCCATTAATGAGGCTTTTTTTTTAGTCTATAATCTTTCACTTTAATAGCCCTTTCGCTCTTTTGAAATAATCAAATGAAGATTTCTTTTTTGAGTTTATGTGAGATGACATTTATGAAAAGAATTCTGGAACAAATTCATGTTGTCAGATTTGACAATGTTTGAATAAATTTCAAAGAATTCTCCTATAAAACCATCTGGCCATGTGTTCTCTGATCTCCTAAATCATTGACAGCCCACCTAAACTCGTCTACTTTTCAATAATTGTTGTCACTTTTAAGCATGGAATTAAGAGTTGGAAGTTCTCAGGTCATTGGAAAAGCACTTGTACTTGATGAGATAATAAATTACATTCAATCTCTTCAGCGTCAGGTTGAGGTATTACTGGTGCCTTTCTACTTATGGTTATTGCTTTCTTGTGGATAGTAAGTTACATTCAGACATGAAAAGTACTGAACTCCATGGTTAGTAATTTTCACTTGTATTGCAGTTCTTGTCAATGAAGCTTGAAGCAGTTAATTCGAGAATTGGCCCTGGCATTGAAGTGTTTCCTCCTAAAGATGTAAGTGTCTGAAAGAGATTTGCTGTCCACTTTGTTATTTGATTCAATATATTCAACTATTCATTTTCCAAAACAGAAGTCACACATACCCCATCAATTTCGACTTCGTATCTTGGATAAGCAAACTTTTGAACTTTTTGATGTTCAAAGCTGAGTCGGTTTGATCTATTCTCACTATGGAGAATGAAAGTGAACTCTTCATTCACCTAGCTGATGAGAATTGCAAACGGATGGGAATTTCAACTTGTACACTCTTTGAGAAATGCTAGAGTTAATGGAATGGCCCCTTATGCTTCTTAGGCACATAGCTATCAGAAAACTATGGTTCTTTTGACGTTCTTAAATTACAAGTTTAGGTTCTGTGTAGGGGAAACCCGGGGAAAGATTCGGGGAGATGAAGATGAAACTATTGCTCTAAAATATCCTTTTGCATAACAAATCTATTTTTGCGTTTCAGTATGGTCAACAAACATTTGATACAACTGGTGTTGCGTTTGGTTCACAAGCAACAAGAGAATACAGCCGTGGCTCATCACCAGAATGGCTACATATGCAGATTGGTGGCGGTTTTGAAAGAACGACGTAGTCTAGAAAATTCTCTCAACCATTACTAATAAAAGCAAGAAAGAGGCTGTATTCGACCTCCAGTAGAGCTCTCAACAAGTATAGTCCATATGGAAAAATCAAAGGTAGACTTAATTTTTACATTCAGGGATGAAGATATGGATGCTGTTCATAGATCTGCTTTTTAAGTTAGTGATTGAACATCTGTTAGTGTGTTGGAAAGTAGATTCTCTGATATCTCTGCTCATAAACTCCATATAAATACTAAAAAGTTAACCTGCTGAACAAGCATTATTCTTGTGAAAAATAAAGTATTGCTTGGAATGAATTTTCAGCATTATTTTTATTGTTGCAAACCTTCTTTTCTTTTGTTCTTCAAAGTTTGTTAACATTTGAAGCCATTATAGATAAGCCTGTCTCTTTGATACTGTGCTTGTGAATACTTGAAAATACATACTCGGACTTAGGTAATACAGCTCACAGAATAATGGTTTGGATTTATGACAGCAAAACCTTCATTCCCAAAGCGCGAACATAACTCAGCAAGTACACGAATGTGTTAATGATCAAGAGGTCTATGGTTCGATTCTCTCTACCCATATTATACATTAAAAAAAAAAAAACTACATCGTCTTACTCTATTATATATTTCTATTAGTGATTTATTGGTTTTTAAAACAAAAATAACTACCAGCTGCATAATAAATAGAAAAGCAAATCTGATTCTGAATAAATGTTTATAACCAATAAGATAGATTCCATCTTCGATTTTTTTTTGGTGGGCCCCGGGCGGGGTCAAAAGAATTTTTAAAAATTTATTTTTTCAGGATAAGAATCAAACTTCTGACTTGAAGGGAACAAATATATGTCAATCATTGTTGACCTAAACTCTCTTTATGGTGGGGTCAAGGACTTAACTTTGACGTGAATTTATGTGAGGGGTAGAATAAGAAAATAAGGCATGTGAAGTAAAAAACAAAGATTTAAGGGTGAATAAATGATTTGATAACATAAATGTGAAAACAAGAGATTACATGAAAAAAGAATGTTTTACTCTCTCTTTAGAGTTTTGACGTGAGTTCATCATAGATCTAGAAATTAAATCTAAATTTCAAAAGTGGTTCAAAATGTGTTTAACAGTGTTTTCATAAACAATGATATAGTTATAGTCACAAATGAAAACTAAATCCTTAATCTAACCAAATGGTCGGAAAACTCAAGCAAGTGCTCTAACCATTAATTAAGACTAAATAGCATAATTAAATTAATTGTCATCCTATTAGACACTAGCATTCCATGTAGTCCTAAAAATTTGCATTACGTCTAAGTGTTCTACAATGACGATTAATCAATTTGATAGCCGAATGTAATTAACCGTTTTCTCTTTAATCTTAAATTGGCTATGCAAATATAAGTTTTGGAACAACCAAATAAATACACAAGTCAGTTATTGCTATTTGGTAATTGAAACAAAACAATTACGAATTGTGCAACGAGTTTTAGCCATTAGACATGCATCAATGATTAAAGTGTCAATCCATTCCTAAACACCTATTAAAGATTAAAAACAAAGATCAAGATAGTTTAGAGAAAGATTAAAAACTTGAATTTCTTTTTTGAAACTTGTTGAAGGTAGGGGATATTATTAAGAATAATAGAAATAGAGTCTGAAAACTTCCTTGAAACTAATGGTGTAGGCATTTCCTCTACTCGCTTCTTAGCTCTTCTTTCCATTACATTCTCTTTTTCAATTTTTTTTTCTAACTTCCCTCCATTCAACCCTCTTCTGACTCATTGGCTTCGCCAATTGTGTACCACTTTACATTGTCGCGACCTTGCTAATGTTCCCTAGGGTTAGGGTTAGCTTCCATGTCGATTGAGAACTTACTGATGGCGTCTAAAATGTGTTATCTCATTATTCTTAATTCGGGCCTGTTCTCGTATTTCACATATTTATTTCTTGATTTTGTAGGCATTGAACATAATTTAGGTAGGTCCGACCCTCAGCACCAATTCCGAAACAAACTTATTTGGAAGCTTAAAAGGTCAACCTCGACGTCAAAGGAGTAAAAGTGTCTAAAATGCCCTTGAGGCACAACAACAGAGCATCGTGGCGCCAATGCTCGATGCTTTTTCCAGTAGTTACAATTTTGGTGCAGCGTTGCGACACTGTATTGTGGCGTCGTGGCGCTACGAAAATTCGAAAAAGAGCCGAGATGCAGTATACATTGAGCGGCACTATCACGAATTTCTTTACATTTCCCTAGCCGCTTGTGTTTTTCGCAACGAAATTCAGAGAGATCTCTCACTACTCTTCTCTTTTTTCCTCTAAATTTTCTCTTTCCCACTCAATTGAGATCTCTCTAGATCATTATTTTGTTGATTTGAACATATATCAAGGCTAATATACTATTATCTAGCTTGGGATTTAGGGTTTTATTTCTTGATTTGTGAACTCATGAGATTATGAACTATTGTTGTCTTGCTATGTAACGACCCGAGTTCAGGAGGGGTACATGAATGAACCAATATCACATCTGAATGAGAGGGATCCTGAGAACATGAAAGTATAATTAGGAAAGGCTTAAAAGAATTAAAAGTTACTATCTATACCAACAAGGTGCACCTTCATTTTCGGTGGCTCAATCATAAGAACTCCAAAGTTAAGCGTGCTTAAGGACAAAACATGTTGAAAGGACCCGTGTTGGTTTATTATGGGGACAACTTTCACTTCTAAAGCATTCAAGGCAAGGGAGGAAGGGAGGAAGAAGGGAGGATGACATAGCCAGGTCATAGGGGACGTAGGAGAATGTCGGGGCCATTAGGGGCCGAATCCGGATTCCGAATCCTGGGCCTGGGGCGTTACATGCTATTTTATGGATTATTGAATTTTCTCCTCATTCTTATCAAATGATCAAATGTGTTTGAGAATATCTAACAAATCAGTCAAACATATTTAATTAACGTAATATATCTATGCCTAATACCTAATCATTAGGTTCTTAGATGGCCAAGTTACGAGGGTTAAGTTAGAGTTGTATATTGGTTCAACTTTTCCAATCTAATAGCATTCATCTATCTAACGCAGGAGAAATTCACATCGAATACTTATTTACGTTTTTTCTAATTATTTCATTCGTCTTAGAAATTGGCCTAGATCTTAATGTTTATTAGTTCACATGTTTAAGAGGCTTTTCCTTTAGACACAAGAATGATTTGATTAATTGGACATCCTTCTAGCTTTTCTAGAAGTGATTGGCTAAGTTTAAACTAATAAATTATGTGGCATTTATGTAACTCATTGATGAATGGGTAGCAAATTAAGAGTAATCCCCAACTACCCCGAGCTAGGTTTTGTTTCATTGATAACTTTAATCCAATCAACATCTGTTTTGTGTTTATCTTTTACCACTGCATTTCTATTTATCGCAATCAAAACCAATTCATCAACCCCCCTCCTCTTTGGTCACTAAACAACAAATGAATTGAAAGGAAAATTGACTGGTTCTTCGTCGATCGGCCCGTTACTACCTTAATACTATGGAATTAGAGTAGTTAATAGAATAATTATTTGATCGACTCAAAAACCCCGACAACTTTTGGCTTGTCAAATTGGCACCATTGCCGGGGAACCTTGATATTTTTCCTTTGAAAAACTTGTTGTTTCTTGCTTATATTATTGTTTTCTCATTGTTGTATGACCCATTCCTTTAGGAACTTTAGTTTATTATATTTCAGAAATACAAAAAGAGAGGAAAAGGTGAATTCAAAGAGAAGTAAGAGCACGATGTCACACTCAAGAAAATGGCCCCACAAAAATCGCCAAAAATTACCCTAAAGACTCCTCTAACATGCCTAAGGAGGAGTCATGCATGCACATGGAATGACCTAAATGCACCCAGGCATGACTTACACGTGCGCCCATGCCAGGGGCATCAGGTGCATGCCATGCCTCGAGTGCGCACACAGATATGCACAGATGCGCACGACTGTTAAGGATAAATTTTTTTGCTGATATGCGTTAATGGTCATGCGATGATCATGCGATAGTTTGAAGAATATGCGTTATGCGTCAAGTGAATATGCGATAATCAATCGTTCCTATCACAAGTTTTCTCGCTCTCTCGTCAAGTATAATGAGATCGCAAGTTTCTCAGAATGATCCAAGGTCAAACACGGGGATTTGATGCGATGTTGTTGAAGTAAAGTGAATCATGCAAATATGTAAATATGCATTGTTTGTTGCGATGAAAATAAAATAAATACAAATAATAAATTTCTAAATAGCTGAGTGCCTAATAATCGTGAGGTTGAGATGGGTGAGTACAGCCGCAGACTAAATAAGGGTCTATATGGAGAAGGAAGGGCTAGAGGGAAGGCACTAAATAATCAATAAATCTCATTTCAGATACTACCATGATTCTTATTTTCAATTGGCGCACACCTTTCGGTGGTTGCCTCAATAGTCATATTTCTATGAGTTGTTAATGAGAATGTTGTAAAACGCAAGGTTGTTTCTATCTCTAGAAATACTTCTTGCTTTGCTTAACAAGTTCTATCAACTTTTCTCTTTCGAGAAACTGATTGTATGACTCAACTCTGCTCTCGCAGTCAAGTATCTTTTGACATATGTTAAATGAACGTGGTAATATCTTAAGATGCAATTTAAATCATAAAAGTGACCTTCCTCCTTACCCTAAGGATTTAGTGATTCATGATAGAAGAGATGACGAATGCATGAACATGAAGTAAAGTGAATATAATGATAGTATGAAGATAAGATAATCTTTTGAATACAAGTTGTTCAGGAAATCGATAAAGAATATTATACAACTCGTTAATACACAAAGAATGAAATGGATTCACGATCAATATCAATCTCTTGATACGATGTGATGGTGGTAATGATGTTGGCTATATGTGATGGATGGAGTGGTGAAAGCCCTTCTCAAGATCTTTCTCCAGTGAGCCTCCTAGAAAGGAATGAAATTTGGAATAGAATGCTCTCTCCGATTGTCAGCTTCCAGATTCCTTTATTTGATGTGCTGGGGCTTTATTTATAATGTTCTGCGCTGTTCTATCTTGGAATTCCTGCTCTGATTGGTTGCTATCATTTGTCAAGGTAGGTGAGAACGTCAGTGCTACATCATGGTCAACGATCAGGGAGTATGTTAGAATATCTATTGTATGATTTCAAAAATTCTGAGGCATGCATTGATTGCATTTCTCCTTGAAGGATTGACGCATGCAATGATTCCTGTCTTCCCGCAAAACATAAATTTCGGCGCACTTTGACCATGAAATTCGATCAATGGGTGTGTCTTAAGTACCTTAGCACAATTTTTATTTTCATATATAATTTCACCATGATTGGTCTTAAGTACCTTAGCACAATTTTTATTTTCATATATAATTTCACCATGAAATGGGGTCAGCGGGTGTGTCTTAAGTACCTTAGCACAATTTTTATTTTCATATATAATTTCACCATGATTGGTGCATTTTTTCTTTCTGTTGTCGGATATTTCTAAGAAAAAGGCACAAATAACTTGTATTTCTACAAGTTATCAGCGACCATGTGCACGCCTCTGCCGAAAACATCAATAGGGCATCGGGTAACGCCAACATTCATGATCATGAGAAAGCCAGAAAGCCTTAGAAGATTCTAGAAGTACCTAGACAATTCCAACGCCCACAAGATGTATCTGGAACGCACAAGGCAATGCTAGGTGCATCTGGAAAGGCTTCGACAGCACTAAAGCAAGCCATACTGCTCGCCCATGGCTTAGACAGGCCAAGATAACTCTAGATGATGTTGGACGGCCCCAGAGGACTTGAGAAGGCCCCAGACCCATATGAAAGTCCCTAGAACATGCTAGACAAGGTTGGGAATGTGTTAGGCAGACATGAGCTGGATGAGTTCGGTAGAGTCTAGAAGCATATAGAATGTTCCATAAAGGGCTTGAATGTACATAGATGTTTTGAAAGTCAGCTAGAGTGATCCATGATCGACCTTCTAAGGCTGTTAGAAGCTTCTCCTAGGTCCCTGGGCAAAGACTATAAATATCCCGAAGGGCTCATTTGTACATCAAAGCAATAAAAGCCTACATACATTCACTCAAACTCACTTTGCCTACTCTTCCAAATATACTTTCGAACTCCTTGTGCATCAAGTAAGGATTGAATCTCTAAAGTCTTACTCTATGTGTCTTTGACAGGAAGACTACCCCAAGCGCCTCACGATTGGTTGTTTGAAATTACAACTGTAAAACTCGCACCTTATTTTCTCCTTTTTAATTATGTTTATTGGTTAAGTTAAGCAAAATGTTGGTTAAATATCTAAGTTAGGTTGGATTTTTGCATTCCGAGGTAATGGTTGAGTTTGAAGAAGGAAAATTGTTAAATAAAGAAGCTTAGCTCTCAGCAATTATTAATCTGACTTTACAAGAGAAATTTTGGCCAAGTGTTGATCGCGCTGAAGGGTGCTTGAGCATCGAGTCAACGCCAGGCAAGCATCGAGTAATTGCTACCGAGTGTTGAGTATAAGTAATCAAGGAAAGGTCGAGCATCGAGTAAAGGCTGTTGAATGTCGAGTATAAGTGATCGAGGAAGGAGTTGAGCATCGAGGGGAAACAAGGAAGGGTCGTGTGTCGAGTACGAGCATCGAGTGAGAAGCGTGCATTGAGCGAGCTCCTAGCGTCGAGTTTCTCCATCGAGTAGCGAGTCCTTCCATCAAGTATTTAACAAAGAGTCTAAAAAATTTCTATTGAGTTTTCCCAGCGAGGATCGAGTTACTCGAAATGCTCAGTTTTAAACGCTCAGTTTTAACCTTCTCTTTTAGTTACCTGGACATATGGCTTAATCTTGTTCCTTGATCTCCACTAGTGGGTGAGGTGGCTTAAGGAGATTTCATATAAAGGGTTGGACAGCAGTATAAAAAGGAAGAGAATTTCAAGGGCTCGTTTTGGACGATTTGCTCGAGCAAACCAGGTGAACTGGGTACCATTAGAAAGCTCTTCGAGTCTAGTTTTTGAAATTGAGCTTTTGGAAGGGAGTTCTCATCGGAAAGAGGGCTAGAGAAGGAAGGAAGATTCAAAGGTTCATTTTTAGGCGTTTCCGAGCACTCGACGAAGAAACATAGATCTAGACCGAACTACTTGGATTTTCAAGCTGAGACTTTAAGGTATTCTCGTAGGACCATTTCAAGTATGTTTGTAGAAGGAACCTTGGCAATAAAAGGTCTAGGGTTCGAGTTACATATTTTGGGAAGTTAAACCTCAAATCTTTACTCAAGCAGGGAGTTGCAGTTAGGGCTGTCAAGAAATATTTGAAGCCCCATGTTAAACCACAAAGAGTTTCACGTTGAAACTTTAAGGTAACGTTGGTAACAAAATTTCAAACATGTTTGAAGAAGGAACTCTCTTAAGATGGTTCTAGTTTTCAAGTTATTTACGTTAGATGTTGAATCTGGAAAATGTTGGATGATTAGGAAACCCCTTGCTAAGTATGAGCTTAATTAAAAGTGTAGTCTCAAAAGGGAGACCAAGTAGCAACTAAACTCTTATTCTTTTATGTGTAGGAGCTACGTCTATTGAGGAGGCCTACAAAGCTTAGGAAGAACCAAGCCCAAGGATTCGTGAGTGACTAAATGTTTTCAAATATATTCACAAAAGTGACATGCATTCCAAATGAATTTCAAGTTAATGTCATGGGTTTTTCAAGAAACTAAAGTTTATATTTATGTTTTAAATGAGTTTTACTAATCCTAGCATATGTTAAGAATGTATGAAAAAGTAATGCAACTACATGTTATTGATTGTAAAGTATGCATGTTGAATGGTAATGATGTTCTTAGGGTGAAAGCTAAGTAAGTGCTAAGCCTAAAACTTATGATGCTCGAATCTTTCATGAATGTATGTTTCTAATATACTGGGTACCGAAGGTATAGAAGGTATCCAAGGAAGTACCTAAGGTGTTGACGGTACTTAGTATATTCCATGTGCACATAGGTAGTTCTTTATGGGACGAAAGTATGGGTCTCACAGCCATGAATGGATGTTGGGAGCTTGAGTTATGAATGCTCATTCTCAACTAAGGTTTGGTAGCATGAATGACTATAACGCTATGATTGATATATAATCCTATGCAAGTTTCTTGAGATTATTTTCCAGCATGTTATTTATTTTATATTAAAGCATATGAAAGGTTTGAGAAGAAATGTATTTGTATGTGTCACTCACTAGGCAACCAGTTCACAGTTTTCAAATGTTTTCCTTTTTCCCAGGTAGCGGTCAGTTCCCTCGCAGTTGAATCCACTGCAACTTGCCACCCAAAGTTTGGTGACCTGAGGAAGAAGCTTAGGTTAATCTTGTTTTGATGTACACACATTTGGTGAGGACTCGGGGACTTGTGAAACATATTTTCTTTTGGGACACATGTTTATTTTGGTCATCTTATTTCATTGGACATATGTTTGTTTTTGAAACTGTAATTAAGACTTGCACTATTTAATTTCATAGATGTGTTTTTGCAAATTCGTTTGCATATTCATGTTTAAGTAGGTTCACTTAAGTTAGGCAGTAAGTGCTAGCACCTAGGTCGATAACTGTTGTCGTCATATCCTCTTTCGGTTTTATAGAGTAAACTGGGAGGGGGTGTGACAACAAACAACTAGAAACTGCATTTTTGTTTTAAAGAACTAGAAACTAACTAAGTGAACTAGGTCTTAATTTCTTCCTAAAGACATTTCATAATTAATCCCTAAATTGCATTAAACTCATGGATTTTCTTAACTATTCCAAATCTTGAAATCAAAAGACTGAAAATTCAAGATTGATTGCATAAATGTTCTTAATTAATAGGTTCTTTAAAGAAAAGAGGAAAAGAAGTCCACATTCTTTATCAAGACTAGGGGTGATCATCGGCCGGTCGAAGTCGGTTTTCCGACCAGACCGACCCTGAACCAACCAGAATTGGTTTGGAATATATCCAAACCGGTCCCGCCCGGCAATTGAACGAAAACACGAACGGTCGACCAGTCGGTCGGTCGGTCGGTTTTTTCGGGTTAGAGTTATATTTTATTTTATTTTATTGGCTTTTTTTTCTTCCTTTAAAAGAAATTATATTTATTTATTAAAATTCTAAGAAAAATTGCAATTATAAATTATAAATCGTTATAAATTTTTTTGGCTATTAGGTAGAAGTTATATTTAATTATAAATCATTATCGTTATAAATAGCAATTTTTAATAATAAAAAAAACCAATTATTTATTAACTTCCTTATCAATCATGTTTAGTTTTCTCTATTAATTTGTGATTGTGAGTCAAAATTCAAGATACTATTTCACATTTTATTATTTTAATACTTATGGAATAGAGCTACCCTAGAGGTATTAAAAATAAGATATTGATATGATTTGATTTGACAACCCTTAATATTTAACAATTAACATGTCCATTGTTTGGGATTGTGTTACTGCTCGATTCGCTTAATTGCTTAAAGAACCTTTAATACATACTACATATATAATTGAAAAAAAAAAACTAATATGAGAGTTGAGAGTGTACGTCACACATGACACATAGTCACACTCACATACAATACAATCAAACTAGAAATTACAACATAAAGTCAATTGTCAAATACAACCCAATTACAATAAAACATAAAGTCAATTTTCAAATACAACCCAATTACAATAAAACATAAAGTCAATTGCCAAATACAACCAAATTATAATAAAATCAAATGATAAATGTTTAATTGTTAACAGACAACTTTGCAAAATCTGGAAGGTCTTGAATGTCTCTTTCATTGTCCATAACCGCTTTGAATCCTATATAATTAAGATTAAGAAGAGAAAGATAACCTCATTAAGATTTTAATCTAACAAGTTAAAACTACAAAATACAAATGATGAATAAATACCTTCTTCAAATTTGAAGCTTCTTCCATGTTATGCTAAACTTCAAGATCTATTGGACCAGAATTTAGCCAATTTTGAGTACAAATGAGAGCCTCCACTATTTTTGGAGCCAATGAACAACGTGATGAATCAACAACACGTCCTTCTGTACTAAAAGCTGACTCAGACGCTACAGTAGATACTGGAATTGCCAAAATATCTCTAGCCATATGACTAAAAACCTCAAAGCGATGACTGTTCCTCTTCCACCATTGAAGTATGTCAAAATCACCTTCATTCTAACATTCGCTTCCAATAAATAAATATCAATCTCTGACCCCTGTTCGAAAGGTGTAGTCTCATCGCCTTCAAAATAAGATCAATTGTATCATAGACAAAGTCTTCACCCACCTTTTTAGTTGGATCACAATCAATCATGGTCTCCGAGACTGGGACAATTGGTGTATTAGTAGTAGTACTACCACTCCCACTCCCACTCTGAGTATGAGTAATACTGTACTCATGAAAGAGACGTCTACAACATTATTCCACTACATTTCCCATAGATTTGGCAACCTCTGGCCCAAAAATTTTTTTAAGGCAAAAAGATATAAACCTTAGCTTTTTTCGAGGACCTAGCACAATAGCAACATACAACAATAGATTATTTTTTTTATTGTTCCCCCAATACTTCTCAAATTTGGCCTTCATGCTATTAGCCATTCCAACTAGCATTGCATTTGCACTACCAGCATTCAAACGTATACAATTCTGAACCACTGTAATCTGATGAAAAATCATATTCGGAATGGTGTACAAAGACCCTGAAATTTTCAATGTCACATCATAAAATACCTTTAAAAACCTAATCAACATCTTAGCATTTGTCTAATCTTCCTTATTTGGTGACAAATCGTGTCTATAAGAAGCATCTTCATCTTCTATTCTATCAAAAGTATTTTCAAACTTTACAGCCGCCTCAAGCATCAAATATGTAGAGTTCCATTTAGTGAGAACATCAAGACACATATAGCTCTTACAAGAAATTTTTTCAATTTCAATGCACTTTTTAAATTTCAAAAATCGTGCAGGAGAAGATCTTATAAACCGTATAGCATATCGAATCCTTTCAATGCAATCATTATGTTCCTTAAAAGCATCACATACTATGAGATTTAATATATGAGCACAACGATGAACATGTAGAAATTCTCCACCAAACAATAATCCCTTATTGAATCTTTTCAAAAGATAAGCAATGGCAGTATCATTCGAGCTTGCATTATCAACAGTCAAAGTCATTACCCTTTCAATGCCCCGATCCTTCAAATTCTTTTTTATGGTTTTACCAATAATATCGCCTTTATGATTCTCAATTGGAAAAAACACTAAGCATTCGTTTATGTAATCTCCAATCAGAATATATGAAATGGGCAGTTAGGACCATGTAATTTATATTTTGTCCCGATGTCCAACAATCCATAGTGAGAGAAACTCTATACTTCCTATTCACAAACGTGTCTTTCAAACGTTTTTTCTCATCAACATACAACTTAAGCATATCTCTAGCCATAATAAACTAAAACGGAACAACAAATCTATGTTGACTTGCACATGTTAATCTATCGACAAATTTCTTAAATTCTTTACCCTCCACAAACTTGAATGGCAATTCGTCAACAATTACCATTTCAACCAACGCTTCCCGACAACTCTCTAAACTATATGACTCACATATAAGTTGTGACGTATTATCCCCAACATTGTCTTTGGCTTTAGTTTTGAAAGATAATGTCATTTGAGTTGGATCTCTCTTTTTCTGGTAAGAGTATTTTTTACAATTTTTCAAATGATTCTTCATAGTCCCAGTACCATTACGTTTGGAATGACATGCATAGATAACTCCACAGTACTTACATTGAGCATGAGGGTCTTTAGGATCACCTTTTAGCCTCTTAAAATGATCCCAAACCATGGATTTTTTTCACTGCATTTCTTCTTTTTTGGTGGATTTGGAACATCTGATGTCTCATTTGCTGAATCAACATCAATGATATTTGTATTGGCATCCGTTTCTTCTGCATCTTGTTCATTTTTTGAAGCATCAGTTGTAGTTCCATCAAACTCCATATCCGTTGAATCCATGAAGTTGAACCACAATGTGACAGACGTCGTCACTCGTCAGTATCACACAATTCACAAAAACTCAGAGGATTTCAGCTTTACATAAACTCAGTAAGATTGTTAAGTCAATCACTAACTACACATCTATAAATCAAAGTCAATCCATAATTTCCATTGTTCTCAAACTAATTTCCATTTAGAATACATTACAAAATACAAAGAATGACTGAAAATCAGACCTGGGGCTGAAAATCGAAAGGAACGGCTGTCGGTGCGACTGAGAATCGAAAGGAAGGAAGAAACGGCATGAAGACGAGCTGCGAAAGGAAGGTCTTTGCACGAAGACGAGCACGAAAACGATGCGAAAGGAAGGAAGGAACGACACGACCCACTTGTGTGACTGAGAACGACTATGAAGAAGACGAGCAGCGACATACGATGCGACTGCAAAATGCAAAAGGGGCGGTTGCCGCTAAGAATCGCAAGGAACGATAGGGCCTACGGCTGAGAAATAGCAAGGAAGAGGAACGGCGAAAGACGGAACGAAGCTGAAAGCCGAAGAATAAAACCTTAACAATTTGCGGCGTGCGGACGGAAGAAGGAAAATCGAAGTTGAATCGCTGATAAGCTTGAACTTGAAGTTTATTATTCCATTATTTATTATTTTAATTTTTTTTAAAATTTCGATTGGGTCGGGTCCTTGTGTGCTCAACCAAAAGCTAATTCGGTGGGTAATTTTGAAACCGACCCCCAACCGAATTGTTTAGATTTTCGACTGGCCGACCCTATTTCGGCCGATTTAGGTCGGTCGTGTCGGTTTATAATTATAACTATGGAGTATTTCGAATTAGCATTATAATAATATTAATAATGCTACAGTAGTAGGTATAGTAAGCAAAATAATACGAAAAGAAAAAAGAGGATATGAAATAACCATAGTTGATGCAGCGAATGGGCATCAAGTGGTTGATATTATCCCTCTAGGACCAGAACTTCTTGTTTCAGAGGGCGAATCTATCAAACTTGATCAACCATTAACGAGTAATCCTAATGTGGGAGGATTTGGTCAGGGAGATGCGTAAATAGTCCTTCAAGATCCATTACATGTCCAAGCAAGCCATAGGTCAAATCCGGGGCATCTCAATTCGATTGAATGGAATGACAGTTTCTCATTCTGAATTTGTAAAATCAAAATTTTGATCAAATCACACATCGCAATATACTAAGCCTTCTAATTCTTTAAGAGGTTTATCTAAAAGATTTGCGATATAACTAGGAAGACGTTTCAAATACCACACATGGGTTACTGGGCATGCCAGTTTAATATAGCCCATTTGATATCTTCGTATCCAAGAATCAACAAATTCGATTTAGGTCGGTCGTGTCGGTTTATCGGTCTAACATGCTCACCCCTAATCAAGACTACTAATTCTTGTAACCCTAATTACAAATTTATTATAGAACTATATAATATTTGTGTACAAAAATTGATTAATCTTGAGTTTTCAATTCAATCTTATTCAATTATATTCTAAATCTCAGCAAGAACATTCAAAAGAAAGTAATTACATGAAAGAAATATCAAGAAAAATTCTCAAGAAAGTGTCAATCTACATAATTCCCCCAAAAAAAAGGATTACCTACTCATGGATGATGAAAGTCTTCAAGACATCCATTGATAGTTGCATAATTGGTACAAGGATTGAATATAAATTGATTGAATCTTTCCAAAATTTACAAGAATAGCTCTGTAAATTCAAAGCCTCTCTCTAAAATTTTAAGTTTTTCTTATCTCCGTCGTTGAAAATGAAACAACGAAATTTACAATAGACATAGCATCGCGACACCAAGGCTCGTAGAAAAGCCAAGAAGAGTTGGGCTAACGTTGTAATGCTGTACTGACTCTTGGTTGCGACCCTGGGTCAAGCATTGCGACATTGGTCATTCTGTCCTGTTTTGCAGCAAATAGATGCATTCTGTCTTCAAGCGTCGAGCTAGTGTCAAGCTCAGTGTTGTAAGAAGCATCACAACACTGAAACATTGCCGAAGTGTGTTGAATTGTTCCTCTTAAGTGAGAAAGTGGTAGTTCATCATGGATCTTCTTATTAAGTGATCTTTTGGTGTCATTTGGCTTGAATTAGCTCCAAATCTTTCAAAATAGCTTTGTTGAGTCGGGATTGGAGTTTACCTACAAAACTAGACATTTTAAGCAAACAACTATGATAAAATTTAGGGTTTTATCACAGAAAAGATATTCTTTGACAAGACCTATCAACTCCCAAGTTGGAACTTAAAGAGCTATCGAAGCACCTAAAGTATGTTTATTTGGGAGAGTTGGATACCCTGCCTGTCACTATTTCAAATGATTTAACCCTTGAACAGGAAAGCAAATTGATGGAGTGCTCAAGAAGGACAAGTTGCCAATTGGTTGGCCCTAGCAGATATTAAGGGAATTATTCTTGTTGTCTATATGCATAGGATTGCATTAGAAGAGGGTTCTAAGCCATGTAGACAACCTCAGAGGCATCTGAACCTCTCCCTGAAGGAAGTGGTAATGAAGGAAAATTTCAAACTTTTAGAGTTGGGTATTATTTAACCCCTCCTTGATAATGAGTGGGTGAGCCCTATTCATGTTGTACCTAAGAAAACTGGTATAACTGTTATGAAGAATGATGAGGGTAAGTTAGTACCTGTAAGGGTACAAAATGGATAGATAATGTGTATTGATTTTCATAAGTTAAATGTTGTAACTAAAAAAATATCATTTTCCCATTCCATTTATAGATCAAATGATTAAATGTCTTATTAGAAAAACTTTTTTTTTTTTCTGTTTTCTTGATGGTTTTTAGGTTTTTATCAAATAACCATCCCCCATGAAAATTAGTCAAAAACTACATTTAATTGCCCATTTGGGACATTTGCCTTTAGGTAGATGCCCTTTAGCTTGTGCAATGCACCTAGCACATTCCAAAGGTGCATGATGAACATCTTCTTTGAATTCATAAAAGTGCATAGAGGTATTCATGGATGATTTTACCATCTACGGTGAGTCTTTCGATGATTGTCTTTTAAATTTATCTAAAATTCTTGGAAGATGTATCGAGTGTAACTTGGGGCTTAACTTTGATAAATGTCATTTTATGGCTGATCATGGTATTATGCAAGGACATGTTATCTCTTCTAGAGGGATAGAGGTAAATCAGGCAAAGATAGACGTTATTGCTAACCTCCCTTACCCTACCAGTGTGAGGGATGTTCATTCATTTTTGGACCATGCAGTTTTTTATTGCAGGTTCATTAAAGATTTAAGCAAAATTGCCTCGTGGATGACCACTTTGCTTCAGAAGGATGTAGAGTTTAACTTCAGTAAGGAGTGTAAGCAAGCCTTTGATGTGCTGAAAAAGCCTTTGACCAATGAACCAATAATTCAAGTCCTTGATGGGATTTCCCCTTTGAAATCATGTGTGATGCCAGCAACTATGTTGTTGAGGCCGTTCTTTGACAAAGAATTGAGAAGAGGCATCAAGTGATATATTATGCTTCGAGGACTTTGAATCCTGCTTAGTGCAATTATACCACTACATAAAAAGAACTCCTCTCTGTTGTGTTTGCTTTAGAAAAGTTTCGATCATATATTCTTGGCTCATATGTAACTGTTTATTTTGACCATGCAACATTATGCTATCTGATGGACAAGAAGAAGTCTAAACCACGTCTTCTTCGTTGGATTCTCTTACTCTAGGAGTTCTATGTTGCAATAAAAGATAGAAAATATGCTAAAAATTTTGTTGCTGACCATTTGAGCAAGCTAGTGGAAGGAGGGGGTTGCTTACCCTTTGATGGAGATTTCCTTGACCAAGCTCTACTCCAGGTTGATGGCATCTCAATGACTCCATGGTACACTGATCTCTTTAACTATCTAGTCACAAGTGATATTCCTTTTAACCTTAGTAGGCATAAGAAATCTAAACTGAAAAGTGAGGCAAAATATTAGGTTTGGGAGGATCCATTACTTTGGAAATGTTGTGTTGACCAGATAGTTAGGAGATGTGTTCCTAATGATGAGTTTTTCTCTGTTTTAATTTTTTTTTTGTCACACACAAGCATGCGGGAGGCACTTTAGTCCTAAACGCCCAGCTAAAAAAGTGTTAGACTCATAATTATATTGGAATACACTTTTTAGGGATGCATATTTCTACTATAAAACATGTAAGAGATGTCAGAAATTTGGAGGCCTATCCCATAGAAATGAAATGCCTCAAGTCCCTGTAGTTGTTTATGAGATATTCGATATTAGGTGATTAGATTTCATGGGTCATTTTCCTTCTTCCTGCAGATTTAAATATATTCTTCTTGCAATGGACTATGTTTCAAAATGGATGGAAGCACACGGCCACTATTATTGATGATTCTAAAGTGGTTGTAGGATTTTTAAAGTCTCACATACTTAGTGAAGGAAATTTTCGAAAAAGATCATTTGAGCGGAAGCAAAGATCGACCTAAATTCCATTTTTCATTGAATATAAGTTTTACAGTAAACCAAGAACAAGATATTCATTTACATAATTATAGCATGCTTTAAACAAAAGAATACTTAGGATTTCAGAAACCCTTACCTTTGAAGAACCCTTTCTTCAAGAACTCCCTCGTACAAGCCACGAACGTATCACCTTCTCTATGAGGATCTCCTTCTTCAGAAGGGACACCACCTCTTGAGAACCCTCTGTATTCTCTTCGGATAAAGAATTCAAGCAAGAGTTGTGGGCTTTTCTTGAATCCTTGGAAGAGGGAAAGAAGATGGAAAGGAGGAGAAAGAAGGATTTTCCAGAGAACTTTTTTCTTCTGTGTGATTCTTTTAGAGAAAACCTTTCTCTTTGAGAGAATTGAGGAGGAAGAACCAACTCCAACCACTTGAATCCCACGTATATTAATTGAGAGAATAGAGGGAGGGAGTTGTAACTCCTTCCCTTTTATTAATTTCAATATATATATATATATATATTCCCTAATATTCTCGCAGAATTTATAGTCGGACAATTAAAGAATAGAGTTTCATTTCGCAAAGCAATGAAAAAAGCTATTGAATTAACTAAACAGGCGGGTACAAAGAGAATTCAAGTACAAATTGCTGGACGTATAGACGAAAAAGAAATTGCACGTGTCGAATGGATCAGAGAAGGAAGGGTTCCTCTACAAACCATTCGAGCTAAAATTGATTATTGTTGCTATCCAGTTCGAACTATCTATGGGGTATTAGGCATAAAAATAACTACTTTATTATATATATACATTATATATTATATCAAATATAACATATAGCCTATAGTTTTATGGGATAGTTGCAAATATAGACATTAGACACAAAGTATTAGCAGATATAACATAATGTAAGAAGAATTACAAATATGGTCAAATTTAAATAGTCTATCAGTGATAGATCATATTATTGATAGGAGCTTATCAGTGATAGACCATATCACTGGTAAAAGTCTATCATCGACAGATTTAGGAGTCTATCAACGAAAGAAGTCTATCATTGACAGACTTGGCTATATTTGCAATTTTTTTTAAATGATGCTATATACTTGGTTATTATTCCTAAAAGTGCTACCAATTGCAATTACCCTAGTTTTATATTGCATCAAATACAACATAACCTATAGATTTTATTTTCTCTCAACAATACGTGGCAGCTAATATAAATCACATTTATATTAAATTCACTTATGAATCTCATCCATATAAATGATATTTGGATTATATCTAAACATTTAATTCCTCTCAATATAAATCATATTTATATTAATTACATGAATCTCATTCATATAATTAGTATTTGAATCATATTCAAATTCCTCTTATATAATGTATCAAATACATTATATCACATATATAACCAATTTAATTAATTATATCATACATAATTAATTCTCTCAATTAATTTGAACACTTCAAATAAATTCAAAATTAATTCTTAATTAAATCCTTATTGAGCTACAGAGGGGACCTTATGGACCTGTAGATTGAAGCTCAAACAGTACTTGGATAATTAATTAAACTCTTTAATTAAATTACCCAACATCTGTTAACTGCCGTTCACTCCACTAAAGACCAATAGCTGCACTCTTCGCACTACAAATAAATTTTTGTGTCCATTGGATATAACCAATCAACAGTGCAATGACCATTCACAAGTTTTCCGTAAGTACAACTGGGCCAAAATGACCATTTTGCCCCTGTAGTTACATTTAATTCCTCAAATACCACTGATTCTTCTAATGAACAATAAGTCATAGTCCCACTATAACCAAGTCCCTCTTAGGCCAGGAGAGGGTGTGGCCACTAAGTTCAAACCCAAAATCACCCCTTAAGGGAGCAATTTATCTACTTGCTGCTACATCGCGGAAGAAGTGAATTTTGTCTTGTGTAGCTGTGTTCTCAGCTCCCCAGTCAGATGAATTCCTATAATGGTAGGCTTGTTGAGTTGGCAATCTGGCCATTCTCACCCATACAATAAAAGGACCACCTTCATGAGCAAGAGTTCACAACTCACTCAGGATTCAGGTCATGTCACCAATGGTCAACCTAGTGAAATGTAAGTCTCTATTATTAACAGTGTTATATAAAGAGACTAATCATTTCGTAGTCCGGTCTTATACAAACTCTTTGTATAGGATACCTTCGCTCACATGTCTCTACATGAATGATCAAGATCAGATCATTTGTAGCACTTTACAACACTTGTAACACCTACAAAGTAGGTCGTATCTGTAGTGTCATCAGGATAAGGTACCTAGCCTTATCCATCTACTACAGACCATTTAGGTTATTATTTAAACAAGATCCACTTGTATGTCTCTACATACTTGTTTAAATTACATGAAATAACCCCATATCTTAGTTTATTGAATTGAGTATATGCTGATAAAATAACACTTATTTTATTAACAACAATATATTTATACAAAGTTTATAAACTACGAGATTACAAGGAGATTTAGGACACCAATCCCAACACTTAGCAGGTTTGGTTTTCCACAAGCAATCATCAGTGATCAGAGTACACATTTTTGCAACATGGCAATGGCAACTCTCTTGAAGAAATATGCATGCAACACCACATTGCCACTCCATACATCCCCAGACGAATGGACAAACAGAGGTTTCAAATAGAAAGAGAAAATCGATTTTGAAAAAGTTGTGAATCTTGGCAAGAAGGATTGGAGCCTGAGGCTAGATGATGCTTTATGGGCTTACCGTACAACCTTCAAGACGCCTATAAGGATATCTCCCTATAAGATGATCTATGGTAAGGCTTGCCACCTCTCTGTGGAGATGCAACATCAAGCCTATTGGGCAATCAAACAGTGTAATTGAGACCCTAAGGTATCAGGTGAAGTGAGACTTCTACAGAATTAGGAACTTGAGGAGATGGGGTTGGAATTGTTAGAAAATTCTCTTATCTACAAGGAAGAACGAAAGAATTTCACAACAGGATGATAGCACCAAAGGAATTTGAAGCGGATAAAAAATGCTTCTTTATAACTCTTGCTTAAAATTTATGTCAAGTAAACTTCATTCCAAATGGTTAGGTCCTTTTAGTGTTACTAATGTTCATCCTAATGGTGCAGTGAAAATTCAAAGTTTGGAGACCGATAAATCATTCACAGTTAATAGACATCGACTAAAGGTTCTTGAAAAAGAGGATTCTTTGGATTGCTTTGATCCCGCTTATCGGTTGGACTCACCAATATACATATAAATAAATCCATATATGGTCAACCAATTGATCTTAAAAATTTGCGCTTCCTGGAGGCAGTTAGGCTTTAAATCTTTACTGCTTTCATAGTTTAGTTTTATTTCTTTTGTTATTTTCTTTATTTTTTATCCTAATATTTCTTTTTTTTTTTTTTTAAATTTTGTTGGGCCTTTGAGTTAGGGAAGCCTTTTTTTTAGGAGCCAAATTCTCCCATTCACCTTTCAAAAAAGTTTTCTGTTTCCCAGTGCTCTTAATTTCTCACATTGGGACATTGTATAATTATAAAAGTTGGGGGTGTTTAGTAGTAATTGCATTTGGAGAGATTATTTAGCTTGGTGGTCATTGAGCACTATATTCAAACAATGCTTGTTCGTTTGAATAGCTCATCTTGTTGCTTGTTTCCTCGCCATGACCAGTTGATGCACTCTTTTAATCATGTTAGCATGAGGTTAGGCCAAAAGAAAGCATGTATGACTTTTGGGCCATTTTTGAAAAATTTTCATTTCCTTCATACATATTTAAGTCATTTGTTTGCTTATCATAGATCTTGCTTACTAAGAGTTGCATTATTTATCCTATAAGATTGTTGTCACTTCGAAAGGCCTTAGTGAAGATATTAGTTTTTCCAAGGTTCAATTTAGTGACACATGCTTTGAGATGTGGTCAATCGAAATCATTATTCATAATTGTGCTAAAAAAGGTTTTTGAATTGGAGAGGTTTACTCCTTCTTCTCAAAGGTATGATTAACCTAGGGCAACTATAATACCCATAGTTTCCCTCCGAGCTAAAGATCCTAGAGGAATGAGTAAGCTTTGGCACTTTTGAAGGAAGTTCGGCCCGTAGTTAGATATCATTCACGTAACCCATGTGGGCAAGCCAAAACGAAAGTAGTCCTTCTAGATAAATTTTCCTTTCTAATTGTTAAAAAGAAGTAAGAAAAAAAAAAGGTTGATGTGAAGATGGATTTTGATCACTCTAATTGCATGCCATTACCACTTTGAGTTAAGGGAATCTAATTCTAGATCTTTTGACCCAAAGTAAGGGAAAAACGAACTGAGAGTTTTATAAGTCCGTTATGGGTTTGTTTAGATTTAAATAAACAGGCTTTGTACTTACTCATGCATAGATTGATTTGTAATCATGTTTCAAATTGATTAAATGCATTTAGATGACTTAATTGATTGTAAGTTTGGTTTTGATTGACTGTTAAAACTGGAGTAGGGAACCTGATAACTTGGCAAACTCAAAGTTTGCATGATTGCGTGTTTTACCTTGCTCAGGGAAGATCAAGAATTTAAGTTGAAGGCGATGATAGTGCCTAAAATATGCTATCTCATTCTTCTTAATTCGGGATTGTTCTTGTATTTCACATGTTTATTCGTTGATTTTTCAGGCATTGAACTTAGGTAGATCCAACTCTTAATAGAAATTCCAGAACAAAACAAGCTTATTTGGAAGTTTAAGAGGTCAACTCGGGCTTCAAAGGAGTAAAAGTGACGAAAATGCCCCTCGAGGGGTAGTAACACAGCGTTGTAGTGCCAACGCCCAAAGCCTTTTCCCGTAGCTACAATTTTGATGCAGCACCATGGCACGACCAAAATTCAATGGAGGCCCGAGACGCGGTATACATGGAGCATCGTGATGCTACTGTTGAGGTTGATGCCCTAAATCTCGTAGGGTTCTATATGTACAAACATTTTATTTATGTAATAAAATATGTGACGTTTTATTTCAAAATTAGTTGCATTAACCACAAACCAATAAACTAACATCCAAGGTTTTCTTTGTAGCTTAAACATATATGTAGAGATATACAAGTTGATCATATTTAAGTGATAACCTAAATGGTTTGTAGTAGATAGATAAGGCTGGGTACCTTATCCTTGTGACACTACGAGTATGGCCCACTTTGTAGATGTTACAATTATTGTAAAGTGTTACAAAGATTTGATCCTGATCATTCATGTGGAGATATGTAAGCGGAGATATTCTATACAAAGAAGTTTGTATAAGATCGAACTACGAAATGATTAGTCTCATTATATAATGTCGTTCATCATAGAGACTTTCATTTCACCAGGATGACCATAGGTAACATGACCTGAATCCTAAGTGAGTTATGAACTCCTGTCTGGTCCTTTGATTTGTATGGGTGAGAGTGGCCTGATCGCCGACTCAACAAGCCTATCATTTTGGGGATTCATCTGATTGGGGAGCTGGGAATACAGCTATACAAGAAGGAATTTACTCCTTCCCCAATGTCGGGGCAAGTAAATAAATTGCTCCCTTAAGGATGGTTCTAGGGCTTGAACAATGTGACGCCACCTCTTGGCTCGAGAGAGGTTTGATCATAGTTGGACTATGGTTTATTGTTCATTAGAGGGATCAGTGGTACTTAAGGAGTTAGATGTAACTAGAGGGGCAAAAGGTAATTTTGGTCCAGCTGTACTTACAAGCAATTGGTGAAGGGTCATCGTACTGTTGACTAGTTATATCTAATGGACACATAAATATATCTGTAGTTTGAAGAGTATAATTGTCAGTCTTTAGTGGAGTGCCCGACAGTTAATGGATGGTGAATAATTTAATTAAAAGAGTTTAATTAATTATTCACGTATTGTTGGAGCTTCAAGCTACAGGTCTATAAGGTTCCTTCTGTAGTTCAACGAGAATGAATGAGAATCAATTTTTGGATTAATTTGAATTGTTCAAATTAATTGAGGGAACTAATTATATGTGATATAATTAATTTAATCTAATTATATATGATATAATTACTATATTGTATTTGATACATTATAATATAAAGTTTATTTGAGAGGAAATAAATATTTGAATATGATTTAAATATTAATTATATGAATTTGATTCATATAATTACATTTAATATAAATGAGATTTATATTAAATGCCATTGTTAAGAGAATAGAAACTATAGGTTATATTGTATTTGATACAATATAGAATCTATAGGTTATGTGTTATATTGGATATATCATACATACATACATACATATATATATATATATATATATATATATTATATGATAAGGTAGTTACCATATAAATATATATTAAATTGATTTATGAAAATAATTTAATTTAACTTAATTTAATTTAAAAATCATTTTGGGAGGGAGTTGAAAATTCCCTCTCTTTTCTCTAAAAAACGTGGTAGTGGGGAAGTAAGAAGGAAGGTAGTTCTTCTTCTTCCTGGAGTGTGTTTTTCACAAGAATGAGATAAATAGAAAAGTTCTGTGAGAAAATTGGAATTTCATCTTATCCTCTCAACATTCTCAAACCCCTCTCTTTCAAAATAGTCAAAGCCCACAAAACTCCTGGATTCTCCATCCAGAGAATACAGAGGAAACTTTCGTGGTGGTGTCCTCATTGACGGTTAGAGGGTTTGAGATCGTTCGTGATAGGTTTTGGAGAAGGAATCTCGTAAAGAAGAGTTCTTCAAGGGTACGATTTCTTAAACCCTTTTACTATTCTGCAATTTCTATTTTAAGCATGCTGCAATTATCTTTTAAATGCATAATCGGTTTGTTTTTGCTGTCAAGTTTATGTTCTATAAATTTGGGTATTTGGTCCGATCCCATGCTTCTGCTCAAGGACCTTCATTGGTTCCTTCAATTAGTATTAGAGCCAAGTTTCTAGCGAAACTTTTCCAAAATTTCAGTTTAATTTTACAGTGTTCTAGTGAGATTTTGCATTCTGTCATTCATGTGATGAATATTCTATGGAATGTATGGTTTTGCAATTATTAGATGTTTTCAGGATTGGACTGTATAGATTTATCACTTTCTTTTTACAAATTGGTTTGTAAGAGCCCATGTTTTTTAGGCATTTAATTGCGATCGAGTCTGTATTTAAAGTTTTGAGTCACTCGTGCTGTTCCCGGTGTGTTTTATGGAGAAAAACGAAGTCCACTTTGGAAGAACAAGAAATCTCGTTCGATCATTGCTTGGCGATGCTTTTTGTACGATGGCACTTGGCGTGTTGTGGCTATGTGATAGCCCTATGCAATCATGCTATGCAATAGCTTTATGCTATCGTTTCTATGTTGGATGATCGTTGCTATGCGATAACACTATCCGATCATGGTTGAACGTGTCATTGGATGTTCGTTTCTATGCGATGGTTGTGGGTGATCATTGCTAGACGGTTCGGGTCGACGGTTGAAGACCCGCTCACCTGTTTCGAACTGGCTGACTCTTTATTTGTAATAGTTAGATTTCTTTTCCTTTTAGGTGCCCAATCCCAGTCCATTAATTGCTTTTATATTATGCATGTGATGTATGACTATTTTATTATTATATGTCATATTGTATGTCATATAGTACAAAATCCCACCATAAGTTATGCATTTAATTTTCATGTATCATTTATATTATAATTGTTATAATATATATTTGGATGCATGTTTTAATATTAAAGCATGCTCATGCATCATATAGTATAAATCTTATAATATATGCATGCATGCATTAATAACATATACATACATCATTTATATTATAAGAGTTATAATATATAGTATGAATGTATGTTTAAAATATGTTATTAATAATTTCATTACTCCAGTATATAATTGTTTTGTATGTTAGTAATGAAATGAAATTGCATGAAGCATGTCACCACTTTAGGATAATTTATAATTGTTATAAAATTACCTAAGTATGCTTTACATGCAATGAATGGTTTTTATTTTTTTCATTTACTTATAGTTATTATAACAAAATGAAATTAGAAATTAAAATCAATAATTAAGAGTTGCATGCAAACCTTAGATTAAAATTATCTTTTAAAATTTTTTTAAAACATGATTCAGATAGACCTAAGATCATAATTTCTAATGATATTAGAAATATAAGTTTAATCTTTTAATCGATTTAATAGAAATAAAAGATTAACTATGTAACAAATACATCTATAAGGGACCTTTTGTCTAAGACGAGTTTTGTCTAGGCTGGGGTATTTAAGTTGACGAAAATGTAACGCCCCTACTTGAGAACTTACCTGGAAAGGTGAATTAGATAGATTTGTTACAAGCATGCAAGTTTGATTAAAGTTTGTTAAAATGTTTAATGAATTTTAATCAAAATTGTTTAAACTATCCAAATGCAAATGTTGTTTTTAGGCAAATTAAACAACCACTTAGATAAAATCAGTAGCCAAATTTTTCTAAGTTAATTAACCCTAGGTAAAACGCTCAGTGGGAGAAAAATAGGGTATATGATACTTCATTTCATACTTTTCACGTTTCTCCTTAAAGTTCACATAGTGAGATCTATACTCGGCCTCGAGGTACCATGGGTGTCCCCCTACGGGTGACATTTGTATACATCAATATCAAGGTGAATAGAGAGAGTGTTTAAAGTAAGTGGGAGCGAGACATTTGACAACACATCCTTCAGTCTCTCTCATTAGTTTGAAGTAAAGTTTCATGCATGGCCTCGTGGCACCGTGCGTGTCCCTCTAAAGGATGACATTTTTGCATGACGTTTTATTCAAACGCCAGAAGTGGATAGGGTTGCTTTAGTTTCATGTCCCAATCGGTTTTTCCCTATGGTTTGCTCATTGGGGTAGAACTCTAGGACTTAAAATGAGGGGTTAAACTTACAAGAATTGTTAAGCGAGTTTAACAAATTCTGGACCAAACAATGGTGACTGATAATGACAGTAACAAGGAGTTATTCTGTCTATTAGTTGAGATTGTCTCATTTCAGTGAAAGGGCACTTGATCACCCTATAGTGACTTTTGTCCTGCCTCATTGACACATCATTGTAAAATAGATGTCACTTAGGATACATTAGACTATTTTGCTAAAATTGATTGGTTGTTTTGTTGGTTTAATGTAAATAAACTAATTATAAATAATTTGTATGGGTTCAATAAACGTATTTCACAATGACTTCCGCGACCTTAAATCTACTCATCATTGATAAATTAACAGGCAAAAACTACACTTAATGGAAAAACACGATCAACACAATACTTATAATTAATGACCTTTGTTTTGTCCTGATGGAGGACTGTCCTCCCATTCTAGCTCCAAATGTTGCTCGAAATGTTCGAGAAGCATACGAGCATTGGACACAGGCAAACAAAAAGGTTCGAGCGTATATCTTGGCGAGTCTTTCCAAAGTCTTGGCCAAGACGAATGAGCCCATGCTCACAGCCCGTGAGATCATGTCTAAAGTTAAAAATGCATTAAATATAATTATTAAGACATTTTGATCTGATCGAGGTGGAGAGTTTATGGATTTGACATTCCAAAACTATTTGATAGAACTTGGAACTATATCCCAACTTTCAGCACCTGGTACACCTCAGCAGAATGGTGTATTAGAAAGGAAAGTCAAACCCTATTGGACATGGTTCGGTCTATGATGAGTTATGCTTCCTTACCTGACTCATTTTAGAGTTATGCAATAGAGACTGCAGCGTATATTTTGAACTATGTTCCATCCAAAAGTGTTACCAGATCACCTTTGGAGTTATGGAATGGTCGTAAAGCTAGTTTACGTCATTTCAGAATATGGGGTTGCCCAACACATGTGCTTGAGGAAAATCCTAAGAAATTTGAACCTTGTTCAAAATTGTGCCTATTTGTAGGCTACCCCAAAGGAACAAGAGGTGGTTTCTTCTTAGACCCTAAGGAAAACAAAATGTTTGTATCGACAAATGCTACTTTTCTGGAAGAAGATCATATAAGGGAACACAAGCCCCGCAGTACTATCGCGAATTTGTTTTAGTTGCCCTAGCCGCTTGTGTTTTTCACAACGAAGTTCAGAGAGATCTCTCATTACTCTTCCTTCTCTCCTATAAATTCTATCTTCTTCACTTAATTGAGATCTCTCTATATCATTATTTTGTGGATTTGAACATGTATCAAGGCTAAGGTACTATTATCTAGTTCGGAATTTAGGATTTTATTTCTTGATTTGTGAGCTCATGAGATTATGAACTGTTGTTGTCATGCTATTTTATGGATTATTGAATTTTCTCCTCGTTCTTATCAAATGATCGAATGTGTTTGAAAATATTTGACAAATCAATCAAACATGTTTAATTAACGTTATAGATCTATGCCTCATACATAATCGTTAGGTTCTTAGATTGCCAAGTTACAAGAGTTAAGTTAGAATTGTATATTGATTTAGATTTTCCAATTAAATAGCATTCATCTATCTAATTTAGGAGAAATTCACATCGAATACTTAATTAGGCTTTTTCAAATTATTCTGTTCGTCTTAACAATTGCCCTAGATCTTAATGCTAATTAGTTAAGATGTTTAGGAGGCTTTTCTTTTAGACACAAGAATTGATTTGATTAATTGGATATCCTTCTAGCTTTTCTATAAGTGATTGGTTAAGTTTAAACCAATATATTGTGTGGCACTTATGTAACTAATCGATGATTGTTCGTTGATTTCGTGATTCGAGCTTAGGAATGTATTGTATAAAATAATTGGAAAAATAAGTATAAATATGAATGATGCGTTTATGATACGTTAGTAATGCGTCGATGCGTTAGTGATGTGCAACAAGATGCATGACACTTCTCTATTGACATTCAAGTTTTCCTAAATCAGATCCAAGTATAAATCCAACTTAGGTTCCTGGTAAGTCCAGGGTTGAACTCAGAGATTCAGATTAAAGCTAATGCAGACCTTGCATTGTAACTGTTGTTGAGATATCCTAAGTGTATGGAGAAATGAGTTATTTACACTAAGCTACTGTGTATGTGTGTGCAAGAAGATACAAAAGGGTCGAGTAGAGAATGATGGGTTGTGAAAATGGTGTTTGATGCAAGTGATATGTGTCGGTCTAAGTTGGATGTACAGAAACAAGAATATGATGCGAATGAGATGACTTGTTTATCTCCATTTATGCATTAGACTCTATTCGACACTTCTCAATGCGAATATCATACAATACCTATCTCTAGGATGTATGCGTCAAACATAGGATGCAATAAAACACCAGTGCGTCTATCTCTAGATATACTAAGCGTTCTAACTTGATGCTGGCTTACTTATTCTCTCGAATAGTTTAAGCTAAAGATGCTTTTACCAATTGATTTAGTTAGCTTAAGCGTTCGAAATGGAATTTTGCATGATGTATAGATGCATCTAATATAAACAAGAAATAAACAATGGCAAAGTATGATAGATCAATTATGTGAATTTATAAAGAAACTAATTATCTTTACAAAACCAATACTTAATCAAATGAAAAGATGAAAGCGGTAAGTAAGATGAAATGAAAGGAGTCAAGCCGCAGAGTACAATCTCTTGTCCTCTTTGGCTCAATTCTAGTCATGTACAACCACCTGTGTAAGAATTGGAAGAAATGTCTCTCTCGAGCTCAGCTTCCTCCGCTCCTTGATCGGCGATGGTGGTGGTTCTCTTCCCTCTTGTTCTTCTTGGCACCACAGCATAGCTCTAAAGATCTAAAACTAAGACTAAGCTAAAACTGAGACTAAAAACTGAGAGTTGAGAACTTGGAACTTGGAACACTTTAATCTGGTGGGATTTCTTATATTTATAGGCGTCAGTCTTCTCCAACTTGATGATGGGCAGCATTAAATTCCATACACTAGTCAGCCGCCTGACACTCAGATGCTTTTTAGATGCCGCCCGCTGTAGGTGCCCATGCTTGCAAGTGGTGATTTGACACAAATAGCCTGAATCAATGAATCTTCCTTGCGTTGAATCCCTCCGATGCATGCCCCATGCATTAGACTTTGCCTACGACACTTTTCTTAATCATGCGTTATCCTTTTATTGAGATCCTGCAATATCATGTGTTAGTGCCGCAGTACTTTAGCAATAAACATTCTTTTGCATGAGTTTGATAATGTTCGAGTAATTCCATGCATTTTCTCTAAAAATGATGAGATTTTATCATTAAAGACCCTAATTGTTCCAACTTTTAAACCACAATAACTTGTATTTCTACAAGTTATCAATGATTGAGTAGCAAATTAAGAATAATCCCAGTTTACCCCGAGCTAGGTTTTATTTCATTGATAATTTTAATCCAATCAACATCCGACTTGTGTTTATTTTTTACCACTGCATTTCTATTTATCGCAATCAAAACCAATTCATCGACCCCCTTCCAGTCATTAAACAACAAGTGAATTGAAAGGAAAATTGACTGAGTTTTTGTATATTGACCTGTTACTACCTTAATATTACGGAATAAGAATTGTCAATGAAACAATTATTTGACCGACTCGAAAGCCTCAACAACTTTCAGCTTGCCACTTTCCCTTCTTCATCGCATTGAGCATGGTAGCTATTTGACTAATTTGAATCTCGATGTTCTGAATGAACTTCCCATAACTAGCCATCATGCTTTTTTTCTATCGATCCTATTCCTTGACTTCTTAATAAACTCACACAACATGTCCTCAATCGAAGGCATCTTTTCAGGTTGCAGTGGGGTCGGGATGTTGATAAGAATCTTGGTGGTGCCTAAGAGATATTTTTATTATTAGCATATGAAAAGTGTTTTTGATTGCGCAAACACAAGTGACAGTGAGTGGGCAAATGAACCTAATAGGCAGAGAATTGGAAGAATTGGTTTTGTGTCAGGGTCCTTGATATCCATGGGTCATGTTTACATAATTGACCTTCTTCATGTTAGAATTCTTCTACAATGAGTATGAGGTGCATGCTGCCATCATCGCGATGGATTTAGATTTTCTAGCTTAGATAGATGACTCAACATGTTAGTCAGGAGTATAAATTATTTTAGTTTGGGTTACATATGAGGAAAGTACATAATTGACCTTCTTCATGTTGGGATTCTTCCACAATGAGTATGAGGTGCATGTTGCCATCATCGCGATGGATTTAAATTTTCTAGCTTAGATAGATGACTCAACATGTTAGTCTGGAGTGCAAAGTATTTTAGTCTGGGTTACATATGAGGAAAGAGAATGATTATAAAATAGTAAACAAATAATGAAGGTTTTCAAATAGTTATACTATAGCTAAGTATGAGTTATAAAATTGAGAATTGTGGATTATAATAATTAGAAAATTTCAATTATTATAAAGGGAGACCAAAACATCGAGTGGACTATAATATCCTTGCTCCACCCAAGGCAAGTTCAACCTAAACGCCCTTTAAAGGATATATTTTAGGTGAGGGTATGAGTTGAGATATGAACTTAACTCAGTGTTTGAGGGCCCAATTTTGTATGTCACTAATATTTTATATCTATGTCCACCAACAATACACTCAACCTTCATCACCACAATCCCCCATTGCCACTCCAACCACCACTTCCGCATGACCACTTCCGGCACCCAACTCCAACGACCAGCTCTGACCACATCCGACCACCATCATCGACAACCAATTCTGGCACCTCCGATGGCTGCCACCTCCACTAATTTTGACGACCATTATTTTAAATTATCACTACTACAAATTTGGGTTTTGTTAACCCACGAAATTTTTGTTTTGTTGATGCTCATGAAATAAAATCGTTAATAAAACTTTAAATTAGAGCTTAAAAATTATTATTAATTTAAGAATACATATATCAAGGGTTATAAAATGTCAATAAATGTTTATATTTAAGTTGATGCATAAAAACATCAATAAAAACATCTTTGTTGACACGAAAGTATGTAAGTTCCATCAAAACAATGAATTCTTAGTTTTTTTTTTTTATTAATTCGTAGTATTTTATAGTCGTTCTTTATATCAATTTGACATTAATAAAACACTTTTAGGATATAAAAAAACCAAACAAAAGTGTATATAATAACACTTTTGAGAAAGAATTGTCAGACATAGGAGTGTTTTTATTTTGAACAGTTTTTATCAAAAGTGTTAAATGAAAATGGACTTTTGAAAAATATTTTTTTTTTCTAAGTTAATCCAAAGAACTTGTATCATGACAAAAAAAAAATGTACGAATTGAAGTTTGGGAGGTAAAACGAAGTTGCCAAACATATCTATCAGAGGATTTGGATGGAAATTTAAGTAATTTTCTTTTTGTGTAAGTGGACTTGGCAATTTGTAGGATCATGTCATATATAATTTTTTTGTATTATATATCTGAGTCATAGGATATGCCTTTGTTACATGTTTTTTGTGCCAACTATGTAACATGACCATTAATAGGGTCATTATAGTATAATTATATTTTAAAATATTTTACTTATAATATAAATACAAAGATGTTTCTTTCTAATGAATCTAAAATAATTTAATCCAATTTTATAAGAAATGTCACATGCACAAATTGATTGTTTAAATTAATTTTTTTTAAGTGTATGATTCATAAATAAATCAATCCTAAGCTCCGTTCAAAAAGCTCCTAAACAATACATTTTTTTTTTTAAAAAATAAAGGCCATTTGTCTAGTTTTTCAGGTTTTAAGTTATTTTGAACAATTTTCAAGTTTGTTGTACGAATAATTCATTCCTAGATTCCTTTATGATTAATGACTCGCTTCTCATAAATGTATGAAGCCTAACCTTTTACTTACATCATAGAATACTACCGCATTTTATAATGTATCGTGTTAAGAATGGTCAAGTCTATCATAGCTCCAATGCGATGACCATCCCTATCGTTAGAAAATGGGGAAAACACAACAAACCTACACATTTTATAATGTATGGTGTTAAGGATGACCATGTTTAGTCCTAACGCATTGTCTTTATCGCAATTATCTATTTTTCTCATAAAATGCAACAAACTATAAGAAAAATGGGGAAAAACAAAATAGAAAGATTTCATTGCAATAAGGATGAAATCGTGTGATAGACTTGACCATCTTTAATGCGATATGTTAGTGATTAATCATAAATGGGCTTATGAGTCATCCGTACAAAAAAAATCATTCAACAATGTTGACGATTATCGGAAAAATGGCATAGTTGGCTCAAAATAAAGGGTACAAATGAAAAATAGGTACTCTTTTGAAAACCAATAAATTTTGATCTTCTACTTATATCATCACTGCGTGAAATTACCACTTTAACCCTAAATGCATTATTCTTCTATTTTCTTCCTTTTTGTACTTTTTTTTTTTTTTGTGTTTTTATTTCTGAGTTTCTTCTTCTTCTCCTTTTCTTTTTTTTTTTTTTTTTTTTTTTTTTAGCAGATTCTTTTTTCTGAGTTTCTTCTTTGGTTTTTGTTTACTTTTGTTCTTTTTTATTTTTGCATTTCTTCTCATTTTTCATTTTTCTGCATTTCTTCTTCTTTCATTTTCATTTTTTTTTGTATTTTTTTTGCATTGAGCATCAAACATAGGGTATAGAGCATTAGAGTATCGAGTATCAAGTTAATTTCTGAATCGAACATATAACATAGAATATCAGGAGTTGAGGATCGAGTAATATGTAGCAAGTATATAGCATAAAACATATAACCTAGAGCATAAAACATCGAACATCAAGTATTGAGTGTCGAGAATCGAGGATCGAGTAATATGTAGCTAACATATAATATAGAGCATAGAGCATAGAATATCGATTATTGAGCATCAAGTATTGAGAATCGATCCAGGATGAGTATCAAGTATAGAAAAAAAACTTATGAATCATAACACATGAAGATTTTCAAGATTGAATTGAAAATTAACAGGATGCTAATGCAAAGAGATTCGTTTAGTAAGAAATGCCATACGTACGAAAAAAAGAATGAAAAAAGAAAAAAAAAAAATCCGACGTTTATGCCCGATGAACTTGGAAGCCCTTCAGTTGTCGCCGGCGGCTCCCTGATTCACGGTTGGCAACGCCCACAGGCCACACAGGTTGAGGTTCGTTTGCTCTTCTTTCCTTCATCTCGGCTTTTTTCTCAATCATTTTTGTTCTGCATAGCTCCTCGTCTTCTCCCATTCTTTCGCTCATCTCTCTCCTCATCTGTCACTGTGTGATTGTTAGTGAATATTATAGATTTCTTTCTTTCTGATTTATCAACGCTTGCCCCTATCCCCCATTGCTTCTGATACCGAATCTTACGCTCGAAAAATAATCCTATTTAATCTGCTTATAGAAGTTACCATTGCAAATACTAATTCCTAGTCAAGGGAAGTACTTTCTTTTTAACTGCTTCACTGATCAGTAGTTAATTTTGAATCTGCTTGTATCCGACCCACAAAAAGGACTATGCAGAATTGGGGTTGGGTTTGAATATATAAGAAGGAAGAGAACTTCCAAATGGATTGGAATTAGATTTGAGAATTTAACAACTCCTTGACGTTTGCTGAATTGTTGGACGGCCCCCCTGTTAAGTATATGTTCATGTTCAAAACCACCACCTCTGCATTCTTTTACTGTAATATATAACCAGTTGGTGCTCCTGAATGAAGAGTAGGCCAGGGGTATTCCCATGTTCAAAAGCTTTGATATATGATTTAATATATATTTGTTAAATTCTGTTTTAGCTGGCTTTGAATTTGAACCTGTTGTTTTAAGCTTCATCCAAGTTGATTTTTGCGAGAAGGAAGTGATGATGAAATGTTCTTCCCCGTTCACTCGCTATAACTTTTCTACACCTTTTTGAAGATGTTTATTGTAACTCACTGGGTTTGAATCTCTCTCCCTTATTTTGTAAATTTCATATATCAACAAAATTTGTTTCTTATACAAGATAATAGATACACACAAACACATTTTTTCAAGTTATAGCCTATATTAAACTGGTAAGGTTACAAGCATGTTAGAATACTGATTTCATTACATTCCTTTCTCCTATTTCCACTGATTTCCAGTTAAGGTGCCTTTTTCATCATTATCTTCTTGGTTACTAAACTTACTATGGCATTCTTTTCCTCCCCCTTTTTTGAAGTCATTTATAGGAGAGGTTCTATGACATGTTAATAATTGTATTGGGCTAAAGTCACAGACATGGTAAGCAAAGTTCACAAAACTTCAAGGCTTTAGTTCGAAAGAGATCTTAAACATCCAGTTGAGGTATTCCTATCAAATTCATGGGACTAAAATTTGAGATGAGAAAGGAGTTACAATGTTGGAGTAGTAATTAGGAAGTTCCTCTTAGACAATCGAAGGTTACCTTGAGAAAAGGTCCTGAGGAGCATATAATTCAATTGACATTCTTACCTTTCCTTTAATTTCTTTTGAGTATTTCTTCTACGCATGCCAGTTAAGTTGGTATGTAGGCCTCTGAAGAAGAGTTTTTGGTAGAGAAATATAAGAGTGTGGATCTACTTTTTAGTTTTTTTCTAAGTTCAATCTCTAGTTAATGTTGGCCTCGATAAAGATAGGTTATCAGAACTGCTTCTCATAAATTGGTTCTTTTGAAGCTCAACTCCAATCATTCCAAGCTTGCATTCTACTTTTTCCAAGCTATTTTGGGGCGGTAAGTGCACTTAAATGGTGAAGTTTCAGTTATGATCCATAGCCTACACGAAGGTTAATACTCAATTTTGACCTTGATTTTTCATTAATGTGGAAAGGATGTGAAACTATGAATATTCTTTTCATTTACTTAAATTTTGCCACTAATTTTTGGATTTTTGGCCGTGATCTCCATCTTCAATGACATAGAAAACTGGCTTCTAAAAGTGCTTTTGAGTTAGCAGCTCCAACGCAAAAGTTAGATTTTTGTGAAAACATTGAAAAGAGGTGATACTAGGGTCTTTCTTTCATCTCTGTGATTAGAAAGAAACAGTAGGATCTTCAATCATGTCTGAACTGTTGGCTAATTGTACATCTATTGACCTCAAATTAGAATGCCATACATATGGATTTCTGTAATTATGACAGCTTTTCTATTAACTTAGATCAGAAGCAAGTTTCTAATTTCCCTCCTCTAAGATGATAAGGAATTTCTCTTCCCATTGGCCTTTTGGCTGATGAATTGTTTCTCTTGTCAAAAAGAAAAGAATTAAAAAATGGAAAGAGAATGATTTGATTCCTAATCGAACCAATTTACACATATAACAACTTTCTTTTTTGAATTTAGGACCCCTTTTACTCAGGAAAACGAAGAATTATTCACTAAAAGATTGGAAGGGGGCATTTCTTCTATAATGGCATCTGAGTTGGTTGTGCATAATGGTGGATGCCACTGCAAGAAAGTAAGATGGCAAGTTGAAGCACCTGCCAGTGTTGTAGCTTGGGATTGCAACTGTTCCAATTGCTTCATGAGGGCCAATACGCATTTTATTGTACCTTTGGAACGGTTCAAGCTTTTAGGAGATTCTAGCAACTTTATTTCTACCTATACCTTTGGTTCTCACACTGCAAAACATACCTTCTGCAAAGTTTGTGGCATTACCTCATTTTACCATCCACGCTCAAATCCAGATGGAGTTGCAATTACTTTCAAATGTGTTGATCCTGGAACATTGACCCATGTTGAGATTAGGAAGTTTGATGGGAGCAACTGGGAAGCTTCTTATGATCACACAGGCATTGCTTCATTCTCAAAGTTTGAGAACACAAGTTAGTATGCATTTTCATATTTGCTATAAATGTATACTCTATGTTTATGACTGTTGACAATTGACACAAACTTTGTTTATACTTGTATTAGTAGCTGATGTATATTCTCGAGTCTAGCCATGCCATATTTCTACCTAATCCATCTCTTCTCCTACTCTTCTGTTATCCGCATTTGACAACTGCATTTCCCTCTTTTACCGCGCCATTCCTGTCAATCAATCTCCTCCCAAAACTAGGATATTAGAGAAACACAATGAAAAACTAAGACTCAAACCAAAACAGAAAAATGTGTGGTTTTTTCTGTTCAGACCTATTCTAGACCATTGGGGTAGGTTTAGTTCGCGGTTTTCACCAAAACCAGACCAGGCACACCCCTAGGAAGAACATTGATTGCATAGATACTTTTCTCTCTCAGTTTGGTAGGAGTTTTTCTCATTTGTTTTTAGAGTATCTTTGGTACTATCATTTTCCAAAATAGATTTTCTATTTTAACTTGTTTTGACACCAAGAAATGGTTGAGTCGTTGATTACTAAAAATTGGATT
Organism: Benincasa hispida; assembly: GCF_009727055.1. Classification (NCBI taxonomy): domain Eukaryota; kingdom Viridiplantae; phylum Streptophyta; class Magnoliopsida; order Cucurbitales; family Cucurbitaceae; genus Benincasa; species Benincasa hispida. Next base: position 30,844,668 of record NC_052352.1, read on the forward strand.
TCATACCCACAATTATATATTGTGGGGGACTCTAACAGGGTCGTTCAAAGGAAAAGATAGAAACAATGCTCGTAAGGAGTCCTATTGAAACCAAGAAATGTAGGCTTGCCTGCCATCCACACCAGAATAAATGAAGTTTTCCGAAAAAACCTGCTAGTGGAGGAAGACCTCCTAAGGATAAGAGACATAGTCTTCTTCCATAGTGGGTACCTACTTAAGATTTAATATCTTACAAGTTTTCTTGACACTCAGATGTAGGGTCAAGTGGGTTGTCCCGTGCGATTAGTCGAAGTGTACGTAAGCTAGTCCAGACAGTCACGGATTTTAAAAAAGAATTTGCCATCCTCTTGCTAGGCTATTTATAGCCTTTGCATCGAGTCTTGTAGCAAATATATTGTAGACAAAAAATTTGATGTATTCTTGTACATTGTTAAGTTGTGTTCTCTTTATGCAATTTTAGCGTACTGTTTGTCGTTCAAACATTCATATTTTGCTTAATCACCAAATTTTTGAAGTGTGTCAAACCTTAAATAAGGAATGAGTTTCGTTATTTATCAAATGAAATTTAAATTCTAACTCTATCCTGAGTTTATATAATTTGGTGATGTGAGTGGGTAGTTTATCAGAGCCAAAGGGATCTTTTTTTAAACTATATAATTTCAATTTAAGGAAGCTTAGGACTTAGTTTGCTTGGCATTTGAGTTTTGTTTTATGTTTCTAGATCAAATGAGTTCAACAAACACGTACGTATTAGGTAGACAATTTGGATTTTGTTTTTGAATTTTTTTTTTTCAGAATTTATGATCCAAACAGTTGCTAATTTGAAAACATGTATTTAGAATTTGAATTAAAATGTAAAATTCTATTAAAAAAGGTAAAAACGAAATATAATATTTCATTTTATAAACTCAATTTATTTTTAAACTATTGTATTATATAATTTATTTATAAATTATAGAAAATAAAAAATAACAATTATGCAAATCTTTTAACTAAAACATGTTCATAAATTAATTATTAATAGTTTATATTCAACTTATTATTTTTTTTTGACATATAAGGTGGGAGAATTGGACCTATGATTTTGAATTTGATAGTAAAAGCATTATGTTAGTTAAGTAATGCTTATTTTTGCATTACATAGAGTTTTATGGTTTATAAATAGTATCAAATACTTGTAAACTTGTTTAAATTATAATCTAATTCTTCATTTTGGTGCCAAACACATTCTCGAAAATATGAAATACAACTCTATTTTCATTGAATCTCTTATTTTTTTGTTTTCAAATTTCAGTTCTTAGATTAACTACTAGATAAACCCTTCGTTTTCTTATTGCCTATGAGTAGGATAACAGGGAAATAGGACCAACTAGCCTAAGTTTATATATTTTCTCTAATTACTAAAGAATCCATTTGAAACCTTAGGATCAATGAAATGATTCCTTGTTATGTGTTTGTTGATTAAGATTAAGATCCTTGATTAGTTTTTTTAGTATAGTGGAGATGAGGAGATTTGAACTATAAATTTATTAGTCAGCAACACATGTCAACAAAATATTAGCTTGACAGCTGGTGAGTGTGGTACAAATGCCTCTGAGGTGCAAGTATACTTCATCAGTGTCAAACGGAAGTATTTTGAGTATCGAAGCCAAGGGAACAATTCACAAAGCTTCCAATTCGATTTGAATGCAAATTGAGTCTAGACAAGCAAACAAGAGGTAACTGAGTATAAATGATTGATCGAGGGGTTTTGGTTGTAAAAGTAAAATAAAACATTTACAAAAGATGAAACTAAAAAGAATCAAATGATGGGAAGGAGATCCAAAATAGTTTCTGTCCACGCGAATTGTGCATACTATGCACCCACAATCTCCCTAACTAGGTGAGGTTGAATTCTTGGCATGCGACTCTTTATGCACCTGCAACTGGCAACTCTTTTAATTTCACCCAAACGAGCCTCTTTGAATGCACTAAAAAAATTGCTTTGTTAGCTTAGAATTTGGTTAGTTTTATGTGTAATTTGTGATTGTTGATCTTTTTATGTTTAATTTATAGAAAATCGAGTAATTGGACTAGAACGAGTAAATTTGAGAGTAAAATGACAAAAATATCCCTAAGGACGTCAAATTTTGACCGAGGGTAAGAAGAGATAAGAAAAGAGGTCAAAATGGGTGAAAAAATGCGGAAGAGGCCAAGCACGGAGCGTTGCAATGCGTGCTCGGTGCCAAGATAGTAGTTGCAAAACAAAGGAGCGTTGCGGCGCTTCAGAAAATCAAACGTGCTTCCGAAAATCAAACGTGCATCCGTCTTTAATTTGGATATCGCCATAGTGCTACAACAGATTGTAACATCCCGAAATTTTCAAGTAATTTTTATTAAATTATCTCGAAATATTTGGGTATTATCTTGACAAATTAGGACTACAAATTTAATTTGGAGACAATAATTAATTTAAATGATATTTATAATGATTTGAAATTTTAATTCAATTTACAGAAAAATTGGATTAATTTATTTGGGAAAAATTATGGTTTAAAATTTTTCTTCTCTTTTAATTTTGGAATTCAGATCCAAAATTGTAGTAATGAATTAGGAGAAGGAAATTGGATTATTTTATTTGGTTAAGGATTAAATATTTGAAGATATTTGGGGATTTGAATTCTTGAAGAAATTTGAAATTTGTATTTTGAAATTAATAAATCCAATTTGGAATTTAAGATATATATATATATATAATTGAAATTCAATTAAGATTTGGATTTAAAAATTTTATTTATATTATAAATATCATAAAAATAGATGTCCAATGCTTAGTGTCCTAAAAATCATGTGTCATTTTTCATATTATCCACGTGTCTTGTAATAATTCATGTTTGGGGTGGATCTCAAAATAATGCAGATTTGTGAGAAATCTACTTCAAAATTTCATTAATTTCATATTATTCAATTTTATAATTTTAGTTATTTTATGATTTTAGTTATATTATATTATATTTATTTATTATTAATATATAAATATATTATTATATTATATTTTTTCCATATTAGTGTTCCCGTTGTGTTTTCAATTTCACAACACATTATCAGCGCGAGTCTCTATTGCTCCCATCGCTGAAGGTAGGTTCTGAAGGTAGGTTGCTTTATTATAATTAATAAATTAAATGTTATTTTGCATATTTAGTACATATTAAATTTCTAATATAAATACAATATTTTGTGATAGTGTTGTCATGACAAACCTTACAAAACTAGAATTCGCAGCCCTTAGACATTAGTGACAATAATTATTTGTCATGGGTACTTGGTGCCGAAATTCACCTGGATGCTATGAACTTGGGAGAAACAATTAAAGAAAGAAATACGACATCCAGGACAAAACAAAAGATATGATTTTCCTTCCTCATCATATGTACGAGAAATTAAAAATGTAATATCTTACAATAAAAAATCCCCATATCTTATGAAAAATTTGAAAGAAAGCTATGATCACCAAAAGACAGTTATTCTTCCTAAAACCCGTTATGAGTGGATGCATTTGAGCCTACAAGATTTTAAATAAGTGATCACAATTCCTCATTATTTAAAATTAGTTCAAAATTGTTGTTATGTGGAGAAAAAATTATTGATGTCAATGTGTTAGAGAAGACATTTTCTACATTTCATGTCTTGGATATGCTGCTGCAGCAACAATATCGAGAGAAAAGTTTTAAACAATATTTTAAACTAATTTCATGTCTCTCGTGGCTGAACAAAATAACGAGTTATTGATGAAGAACCACGAACCTTGACCAACTGAAACAACACCATTCCCTGAAGTGAATGTTGTGAATGTTAATAATTGTGGTCGAGGTCATGAACATTGATAGAGGAAGAATTAATTATTATTTTCGTGGTGGTCGTTCTAATCATTTAAATTTCAAAAGAACCACACAAAATGATGATCACAATGGAAAAGCTCCACAAGATAAAAGTTCAAAGAGTGTTGAAAATAAATACTTCCGATGCAGAATGACTGGACATCGGTCATGTACCTGTCGTACGTCAAAACATTTATTTGACCTCTATCAAGCCTCCCTGAAGGAAAAAGAGAAAAATGTGGAAGCAAATTTTGCATACCAGGATTATGACATATTTGACCCATCTCACATGACAAATTTGGATGTGACGGACTTTTTTGAATCTCTTGAAGAGAAGATTGACACAGTTGGTGGAACATCAAATGTTTTTTTTTTTTTTGAACTTTGAGAATATCTAGACTTAATGTTGTTTTCTTTTATCCATCTTCATATTTTTTTTAGTAACTTGTGTATATTTTAAGGATTGTTTTTCTTATTATAATTATGCTCTTTTAATGAAGAAACATAATTATTAATGTTGGGTGTTTAAAAAATGAGCAAAGAAGATTTATGTCTGGTAGACAATGCAACTACACACAATACTTACAAATAAAAAATACGTTTCCAAATTGACAATGCTGAAAGCAAAAGTAAATACAATATCAGGTTCTGCAAACTTGATTGAAGGTTTTGGAAAAGCAAATATTATTTTGTCTAAAGGAACAAAATTTATAATTGACAATACATTGTTCTCTAGTTAATCAAAGATAAATATTTTAAGTTTTAAAGATATATGTTGCAATGGTTATCATATTGATATTGATAGTAAGAATAATGTGAAATATCTATATATTATCTCTACTGTCTTAAATGAAAAACGTATATTAGAAAATTTGTCTACTTTATCTTCTGGATTGTATTATACTTATATACGAGTAATTTAAACATATGCAACAATGAACCTGAAGTTCATGAATCTAAACATATTTACAATTTGACATGACTGATTGGGTCATCCAGGATCTATAATAATGAGGATACTTATTGAGAATTCAAATGGATATCCATTGAAGTACCAGAAGATTCTTCAATCTAATGAATTATCATGTGATGCTTGCTCTCAAAACATATTAATAATTAAACCATCATTAGCTAAAGTAGGGACTGAATCACTTGTATTTTTAGAACGAATTCATGATGATATATGTGGCCCACAAAGTAGACCATTTTGATATTTTATGTTATTAATAGATGCATCCAGTAGATGACCACACACGTCTTATTAATTATTGTATGTCAATTAGGATAAGTGTTAAACATCCTGTAGCTCATGTTCATACACAAAATGGTTTAGCAGAATCATTCATAAAACGTTTGCAATTAATTGCAAGACCATTACTTATGAGAGCTAAGCTTCCTTCGTATGGGGATATGTTATTTTGCATGCAATGTCACTTGTATGCATTAGACCAGTAGCTTATCATAAGTTCTTGCCATTACAATTAACTTATGGTCATGAGCCAAATATTTCCCTGAGAATTTTTGGGTGTGCAGTATATGTTTCAATTGCTCCACCACAACGCACTAAGATGGGTCCTCAAAGGAGGTTAGGAATATATGTTGGAATGATTCCCCATCAATTATTAAATATCTTGAACCCTTGATGGGTGATATATTTACTGCACGATTTGCTGATTGTCATTTTAATGAGACAAAATTTCCAATATAAAGGGGAGAAATTAAGAAATTGGAAAAAGAAATTACATGGAATTCATTGTTATTGTCTCATTTAGATCCCCGTGCAGATCAATGTGAACTTGAAGTTTAGAAAATAATTCATTTGCAAAATATAGCAAATTAATTACTAGATGCATTTATAGATGCAAAGAAAGTAACTAAGTCACATATACCACCTGCAAATGTTCCATGAAAAATTGATATCCCAACACAACAAGTTGTCACTAATACACGCCAGAAGCGTGGTAGACCAGTGGGTTCTAAAGATAAAAATCCTCGAAAACGAAAAATAATTAATAGTAAAAAAGACTTGGTTGAGGATGTAAATACCCATGAAGAAATCCTCGACATGACTAGTGGGGAAAGTGAAATACCTAAAGATAATAATGATATTTCAATAAACTATTTCATGACAGAAAAAAGATGGAATTGAACTAATGTAGTTATTGATAACATTTTTGTGTATCATGTTGCTCTTGATATTATATCTAAAAATGAGATCCTGAACCAGAATTTTTTGAAGAATGTCGACATAGAAAAGAATGACTTCAATGGAAAGAAGCAATTGAGGTGGAATTAAACTCACTTAAAAAAAGGCAGATTTTTGGACTAGTAGTCCGAACACCATAAGGTGTCAAACCTATGAATATAAATGGGTATTTGTGAGAGAAAGAAAATGAAAATAATGAGGCCACAAAATACAAAGCACGACTAGTTGCACAAGGTTTTTAACAAAGACCTAGTATTAATTATGAGGAGACATATTCTCTAGTGGTGAATGCAATTACACTAAGATATTTAATTGGTTTGACTGTGTATAAAAGTCTGGATATGCATCTTATGGATGTAATCACAACACATTTATGTGAATCTCTTGATAATGATATTTATATGAGAATCTCATAAGGATTTAAGGTACCTGAAACATAGACATCAAATTTTCGGGAATGGTATTCAATAAAGTTACAGAGATAACTATATGATTGAAACAAGCAGGACGGATGTGGTACAATCGCCTGAGTGAATATTTATTAAAAGAAGGATTATTAAAATAATCGAACATGTCCGTGTGTTTTTATAAAGAAATCACAATCATGATTTGCTATTATAACTGTATATATTGATGACATGAATATAATTGGAACTTCTGAAGAGCTTTCAAAGGCAATCGAATATCTTAAGAAGGAATTTGAGATGAAAGATCTCAGAAGAATAAAATTTTGCTTTGGTTTGCAAATTGAGCATTTAGTAGAAGAAACATTTATTCATTAGTCAACTTATATAGGAAAATTTTTGAAAAAATTTTATATGGACAAAGCACGTCCATTAAATATTTCAATGGAAGTTCGTTCATTAAATATAAAGAAAAATATATTTTGAACTCGAGAATATAATAAAGAACTTTTTGGTCCTGAAGTACCATATCTCAGTGGAATTCGTGCACTTATGTATCTTGCTAATAATACTGAAGGAACTCGTTTGACAGAGAACCTATGAGCGGAAGTGGATCGTCTAAATCCCATTTCGATTGAACATAAACATTTACAGTCAAGTATACAGATTATGCATCAAAACATAAATTATAGCATGCTTTCTAACAATAAATAAGGTTCAAAAGATTATACCTTTGAATAACTCTTCTTCACGTTAATCCCTCAAATTGCACGAACACTTCGAAGAAGTCACGAACACTCCAAACAACAACAAACAACAACAAAACTCTCGAACCAAAAGAGGACACAACCACTTGGTGAACTTGGTATTCTCGATGTGAGAACCCAGGAGTGGTGGGCTTTGGCTATTTTGGTTAGAGGGAAGTTTGGAGTTGGAGGAGGAAGACAATCGAGAAAGACAACTGTCTATCACATAGAAAATTCGCTCAGTCGTTTAGTAAAAGGAGTTTATCGCATAGGCTCTCAACTAATCGTGTAGAAGAACTCAATCGTGTAACACTAATCTACAGGAATAATAAAATCATACTTTATTTTATTCCATTTTTCCATAAAAACTAATTAACTACCCACTAAGGTGGTTAGAGAGAAAAAGAGGATAATTATCAAATAATTAATAATTATAAATAAATATGATAACCAACTTGTCATATTATATTTATAACCTATAATTTTAATATTGCATCATATACAATATATAAACTATAGTTATTTTTCTCTATTTTATAGCATTAAATATAAATCATATTTGTATTAAATTTAACAACTATGAATCTTATTCATAGAAAAATATATTTGAATCATAATCAAATATTTTTTCCTCCAATTAAACTATAATGTATCATATATATTATGCCAATTATATCATATATAATTGAATTAATTGAATTATATCATATATAATTAAATTCCCTCTTATTAATTTGAACATTTCAAATTAACTGAAAAACTGATTCTCAACTAAATCCTTTGAGCTAACCAAGGGGACCTTATGGACCTGTAGCTTGAAGCTCCAACGGTACGTGAATAAATAATTAAACTCTTTAATTACTTTATCCACCATCCGTTAATTATCGGACACTCCACTAAAGACTGACAACTGCACTCTTCGCACTACAGATATATTTCTGTGTCCATTGGATATAACCAATCAACAGTACGATGACCCTTCACAAATTGCTCGTAAGTACACCTAGCCCAAATTACCGTTTTGTCCCTGTAGTTATATCTAACTCCTTAAGAACCATTGATCTCTCTAATGAATAATAGATCATAGTCCCACTATGACTAAACCCCTCTCGGGCCAAGAGAGGGTGTGGCGCCACACTGTTCAAGACCCAAAATCAGCCTTTAAGGGAGCAATTTATCTACTTATCCCTACTTCGGGGAAGGAGTGAATTCCATCTTGTGTAGCTGAGTTTCTAGCTCCCCAATCAGACGAATCCCAAAATGGTAGGCTTGTGAGTCGACGATCTGGCCACTCTCACCCATACAAATCAAAGGACCGCCCTTATAGGCAGGAATTTGCAACTCACTCAGGATTAAGGTCATGTTTCCTATGGTAATCCTAGTGAAATGAAAGTCTCTATTATAAACAGCGTTATATAACAATAATAAACATTTCGTGGTTCGGTTTTATACAAACTTCTTTGTATAGAATATCCCCGCTCGATTGTCTAATACATGAATGATTAGGATCAGATCATTTGTAGCACTTTACAACCTTTGTAACACTACAAAAGTGGGCCATACTTGTAGTGTCACTAAGATAAGGTACCCAGTCTTATCCAGATTCTACAGACCATTTAGGTTATCACTTAAACATGACCCACCTGTATGTCTCCACATATATGTTTAAGTTAGAACGATATCTGTGGATGTTAGTTTATTGGTTTATGGTTAATGCAAATAAAATATCATATATTTCATAGACAAAGTGAATAAAATATCATATATTATTAATCATAGAAATGTTTGTTCATAGAAGGTTTACAAATTATAGGACCCTACGAGATTTAAGGCATCAACCCCAACAAATACAAGACCAGATATTGCATTTCCAGTAAATTTATTAGCTAGATATAGTTCTTCTCCTACAAAAAGACATTGGAACAGAATTAAGCATGTACTTCGTTATCTCTGAGGAACAATCGATATGGGTTTGTTTTATTCAAATAAATAAAATTTTGATCTAGTTAGTTATGCAAACTCGGATATTTATTTGATCCACATAAAGCTAGATCTCAAACAGGATCTGTTCACATGTGGAGGAACTATTATATCATGGTGATAGGTGAAACATACCATAATAGCCACTTCCTCAAATCATGCTGAAATTCTTACAATTCACGAGGCTAGTCGAGAATGTGTATGGCTAAGGTTAATGACTCAGCACATTCATGAAACATATGGTTTGTCTTCTAATAAAAATCTTCCAACAATATTATACAAAGAAAACACAACTTGCTTAGCCCAAATCAAAGGAGGATATATCAAAAGAGATAGAACAAAATATATTTTACTGAAGCTTTTCTACAATCATGATGTTGAAGAAAATGGCGACATCACTGTACAACAAATTTGTTCGAAGAATAATCTATCAGACTTATTTACAAAAGGATTACCAACTACAACTTTTGAAAAATTGGAGCACAACATTGGAATGTGGTGACTCAGAGATCTTAAGTGATTTTTTCGTGAAGGGAAGTAAATATATTGTATTCTTTTAGGAGTGTGTATTATATGCAATATGTACTCTTTTTCCTTTACTAGGGTTTTTTCCCATTGGGTTTTTCTTAGTAAGGTTTTAATGAAGCATATTTCATATATATATATATATGGGCATCTAAGAGGGAGTATTATAAATATTATAAAAATAGATGCCCAATGCTTAGTATCCTAAAAGTCATGTGTCATTTTTCATATTGTTCATATGCCTTGTAATAATTCATACTTGGTGTCCATGTAAGTACACATCTTATTTGCCACTTTGTCTATAAATAGTGACATTTGGTGGATCTCAAAAGAATGGACTTATGAGAAATCTACTTTAAAATTCCATTAATTTTCATATTATCCTATTATCCAATTATCCAATTATTTTATGATTTTAGTTATTTTATATTGTATTATATTATATTTATTTATTATTATTATATAAATATATTATTATATTATATTTTCTCCATTTTTGTGTTCCCATTGTGCTCCTCAATTTCACAACAATTTTTGTATAATACATATTAGTTTTGGGTTGAAGTTAAAAAAAAAATAAAAAAGGAAAAAAATTAGATATCTTTCTCGGGAAATTTGTACGGATGACCCATTTTTAAAAAATAATGTCAATTGACCCTCTGCTGACATCATCGCCATACCAAATTACGTAAATTACCCTCACAAGTGCCTCACGTTATAAATCTCGCTCTCGCTTTAAATTCCTTGGTTTGATGTGATTGCTTGTCAGTGTACGGATGATTTGACAATTTTCACGACTAAAGCCTTAAATCAATAATACCTAAACACAATACAATGATGATTTCTTTAAACTCTAAACTCCATTTCAACGGTGATTACTTCCCTGGTTTTCGATAGTGTTTGTTGAACGAAGTTTTTTCGAATGGGGATTTCCAAGACAAGGCTTTTTAAAAAAGGAACAGGTTTTTCAGAACGGTGTTTCATTATTTTGTGTCTGTTTCATTATTTTTGCTGTGTTATTTCCAGAAAGGTAGAAATTGAGCATTACGAAATTTTTATTGGGAGAGAGAGAGCGAGAGATAGAACGAAAGTGAGACAGAGCAAAAGTAAGAGAGAATGGGAGATTAAAAGAGAGAGAGATTAAGAGAGAGAGAGCGAGATTAAGGGAGAGAGCAAGATTAAGAAGGAGCGAGAGTACACTTCAATTGCTTGTACAAGTTAATGAAAAATGTTCTCTTGCTTTATAGGATGACAAAAAAAAAAAAAATGTCTCTTATTCGATATGGAGATGATTGGGATGAGAATGAAAGTTTGTATATTGGGGGAGAGTTGACAGGAATCATTGTGCCTGTTACATTGAAGTATGACGAACTTAAATCTCACATTTACAGGGTTACAAATGTCAATTCTCCAGTGTTTGATCTTATAATGAGAGTTAAATATAAGCTTGAATATGAAGCCCCTCCATAATACATAAGGAATGATGATGATGACCGTTTCCTTCTTTTCTGAGAAGAGCTTAATAGACTTCAGTTATCTGTAACGTTAAAATTGAATCAGGATGAAAATATTAGAATGAGGTTTGGAAATGTGAGTTATGATGATACGACTATGGACAGACAATACGAGGAATCATATGAGTTTCGTCGAGAAGAGGATGATATTCCATTGTCTACCAACACTATACCATCAACATTATCACTAGACAACAACCGCACTAATCCAGCAAGATTGAATTTAATGAATCATGGTGATACAGAATTAGGCGGTACTTCAGTTGTTGGTAATGAGAGATCATCTAGGCTTCATTATATGAATTGTGGTCATCCAGAGCAACGTTGTGGTCCTTCAGTGGATGTTAATGAGCAACTAACAGGATTGAATGAAATGGATCGTGATCATAGAGATGTGCATTGTTCTACAACAGCTTCAGTGGTTCCACCATCTGTGTCTTCAAGTCATAGGGGAGAGTTGATTATGCCTGGTACCTCTTCATCTAGGATAGACGTTGAAGTTGGTAAACTATTTTTGAGTAAAAAAGACTTGAAAATGTGATTATCTATTTTGTCCATTGATGACATGTAGAAATGCATGTCATCTTAGGCCTTTTATTTAAAATTATGAGAACTGTTAAGCAGAATATGTGGCAATTATGTTAGGAATTCATAAGAAATTGAGCTTGCGGTGTTCAGCATTAAGAATCTCAGCTAACCCATTATTATGCATTATTATGCATTATTATGCATTCAATTGTCTATTTTTGTAGCTAACGCAGGAAGTGGACGCAAACGCGGAAACCAGACTACCGCATAGACGAACTGCATACGAGAAACTCTCCATCGCAAAGGTGAACATGTTCGATCAACGCATGGGTGTTGTGGTAATCACAGCAGCATCCATCGTATGGGAGTTGCGCTCGTCAAGTGATTGCGGTCATCGTGTAGAGTTGCGGTATTAAGTGAATGCGGTCACTGAATGATTATGGCTATACGATAGCGCATGATAAGGGATCAACGTAAGTTTGGTGGAATGGACTCATCAACCACTCTCTACCTTGGGAAAAGAAAAAGATGATGTTGACATTTCACCTACCAGCCGTTAGCAGCAGAGTTCAGAAGGAATAAATGCCACACGAATGTCAGAATCAAGCAGTCCATTAATGCTGTCGGCGATCCAAGTCTATATAAAGAAGCCGATAAGCCGAATGTCCAACTTGTCTGGGGATTACCCCTACAATCAAGGTTTTCGCCTGAGGTTCGTCTAGGGTGGATCCTTGTGATCTAGACAAATGCGTGAGAAAAGCTTGAGAGTTCTTCATCTTCTTCATCGTTCTGAGTGACGACCCAGGAGCCTTCGACGGAAGCTAAATCTCGGGAGAGTCAGCTTCACCACCCTGGAAGCAAAATCTTTGCTTCCAGCTGGTCATTTTCATTTTCTCTTACTTTCTCTTATATGTATTGTATTACATTCTTGTGATGAAAGGAATTAATAACAATTATGTTTCAATGCATTTCTGTTTCCTTCGATTCACATCACCCACTTTCTTTTAGTTATGCATCCATAAACTTCATTGCATCAGTTAGTGAGAATTGCTAGAGTATGAAACCTAAGTGAATGTGGATTAGAGATTATGAAGCATGTAGGCAAACCACCGGGAAGGTGTGTGTGCGTGAGTGTGTGAGAAACCTTGCAATGTAGCAAGTATTCACTACGGGATAGGAATAATCTTACGTTAGCCAAGTTCATGCGGGTACCTTGTCTTATGTATGTGTCCATTGCACTTTAGAGCTACTCGGAGAGAGTCTAAGAAAGAACTAAGACTCGAGAGAGCTAGGTTAGAATTGATGCTCAGAAGAGCTAGATTAGGTTTGCATAAGCAAGAATGAGACTTAAGATAGGTTCCGTTTCCTCCCATAAGCGTATGCACCCTATGGATAGGATATTGCATGCGTCCAGGAAGTAGGATATGGTGGTGATATGTGGCCATCACACTCATACGGTGAGAGCAGGTGAGCGGGTTATAGAGGTTTAGGCTGGCATAAGCTTCTCGGCACTTTTGTATATCCATCGCATACGTCCTAGAGTTAGGCTCAAGTGTGGGTAGCATGATCGCATGGCTTGCATTGACTAAGGTTGCCCTTGCGGTCACTCTTAAGTATTGTAATGAAGACATCTCCACATTTTATCTATTTTCCCATTCATTTACTTCATGTCAAAAGTTGTCGCGTCTCTACCTTTCATTCTCATTCTCATTCTGTTGTCTGTTAGCTAGAAGTAGGAGTAGTGTTAGCTTAATAACCCCTCCAACATTCTTTTATTCAACCGCGACATGCACATTACCACATACATCTTGCTACAAGTCCCTGTGTTCGACCTCGGATCACTCGAGAAACTTGCGTTCGCGTTATACTTGGCGTGAGCGAAAGAAAAGTTGTGACAGGATGCATGGTCATCGCATACATTTGTTAACACATAGTCATTCCAGCGCATGACCATCGACGCATGAAAATCAACGCATACTTCAAGAACATGCATCACATATTGCGTCCACGAAATTTTAGTTGTTGAGTAATTGACATCTAATTTCCCCTCATCAAGTTTTTTCAAAAAAATTTTTGAATTTAGGGTCAGGAAGTCAACGAAATCTTTGTTCACTATCAAATGTATTAGGGAGACTTGTCAGTGGAGCTTTCGTGTAATGAAAATGGAAGAGTCTGATATATTCAAGATCACAAAGTACTGCAGTTTGCACACATGTTCCATCGGAATTCTGAATCACGACCATAGACAAGCAACTGCTACGGTTGTTGGTCAGTTGATTAAAGATAAGTTTACAAGCATAGGACGTATTTATAAACCTTGTCATATCGTTGAGGATATGAAGAGAGATTATGGCGTAAACATAAGTTTTGATAAAGCATGACATGCAAGGGAAGCCACATATGATCTCACTAGAGATACTCTACAATACTCATACTCTATACTACATGCTTATAAGGAAGCGTTAAAAATAGAGAATCCGGGTACAGTGTTTGAGATGTGCATTTCAAGTAATTGTTTATGACATTAGGGTCTTGTATTAGAGGTTTCACAAGCTGTTGGCCTGTGATAATTGTTGATGGATCGCACTTGAAAGGAAAGTACAAAGGCACCATGTTGGTTGCAGTTTCTATAGATGGGAACAATCAATTATACCCACTAGAATATGAAATAGTGGACAATGAAACCGATCGATCATGGAAATGGTTTATGTTGAACTTGAAATGCAGTATCAGAGAACCCGATAGTCTGGTGTTTGTGTTTGATCGGATGGTATCTATTAGCAATGTTATTCGTGTTTTTTCCCACGACATTTCATGGATTGTGCACGTGGCATATAGATAGAATCTTATTACAAAATTTAAGGATAGTACAGTTGTTAGGAGATTAAGAGATGCAACAAGGGCATTTCGTATGACAGAGTTCCAGACAAAATAGGACGAACTCCGTAGTTTTCGAGACGGTGCTATCATGAAATATCTAGAAGACATCGATCTTCAAAGGTGGGCACGGGTTTACCAAATAGAATGAAGATATGACAACATGACGTCTAAAAATGTAGAGTATTTCAATTCGTTAATTAAAGAGTATCGTCTATTGCCCATAATATGCTTGATTGAACATGTTAGAGGAATTCTCCAGTCCTGGTTCTACGAATAGAGGAATTACCGGACATCTCGAATGACATTGCACTCTGACTACTGTGAAACCCGATTGGCAAGTGAGGTCGATAAGGGCAGACGATATCGGGTTGAGCCTATTGATTGTTATCAAGTCCATGTGTGAGATAATCGATTGGATGGTATTATGTATCTTCAAATAAAGGAATGCACGTATAAGGATTTCACTCATTTGGTATCCCATGTTCGCATGCACTTGTGGCTGCCAAAGATCGAAGCATACCCATTCAGAGTCTTTACAGTCGATTTTGTACAATGGACTCTCTAATGACTGTGTATGCAGAGCCTATAAATCTACTCGGGCACATATCTGAATGGAGGAGAGCTCCTGGATATGTAGAAAAGACTATCCTTCCTCCAAAGTTTGTGGCACAAGTCGGGCGGCAGAGAGTGAGAAGAATACCATCCAGAGGAGAATTTCGCAAACAAATAAAATGTGGTAGGTGTGGGAATTATGGGCATAACCACTGAAACTGTAGCGAACTGCTCACAACTATGCGATGTACTGAAAATGGCAGAAATCATGACTCAAATACGTCTCATCTAGTTTAGTTTATAACTAACTTTATCTTGTAACGGTCTATTGGTATATGTTATAAATACCACTGATCAGAAAACAAAGAAGAATTTTTCATACTTTCTATTTTTTCTGTAAATAAAAACAAGTTGTAAGCAATCTTCAAGTGAGAAAGAAAGTGAATCTTTTTGCAAATCACGAAAACACCATCTTGTTATCAAATCATAACGATTTTAGATTATCGAGTTGAATCACGTATTGATTTTCTTCTATCGAGTCAGAAGTTTTTCGTCTTCGAGTTGCTTTGAGTAAAGATTAATACTCATCGAGTAGAGATGAGTATTGATTAGCACTCATCATGTTCCATCGAGAAAAGAACAGAAACTCATCGAGGATAGAAGGAAATTTCTATCGAGTATCGAGCAGAAACTTATCGAGTATCGAGTATCAAGCATCGAGGATTTAATAGAGCATTTCTTAGCCATTTCTTCATAATCTCGCTCTCTCTCTAAATCTCCATAAGTGTTGCTCTCCCTAAAAGTTTCGCTCTTTAAATCTCACTCTCTCTCAAAGTCTCGCTCTCTCAATCTCGCTCTCTCTCAAAATCTCAATCTCTCAATCTTGCTCTCTCTCCAAATCTTACTCTCTCAATCTCGCTCTCTCTCAAAATCTCGCTTTCTCAATCTCCATAAGTGTTGCTCTCCTTAAAAGTCTCGCTCTCTCTCAAAGTCTCACTCTCTCTCAAAATCTCGCTCTCTCAATCTCGTTCTCTCTCAAAGTCTCGCTCTCTTAATGTTTGAACTTTTAACCTTGAACTTTGATTAATGTTTTATATACCATTGATATAATGAAAAGAGCAATAGCTCAATTATACATGTTTTGATAAAATGTATAATATTAAATTTTGAACTTTGAACTTTGATAAAATTGTTTTATACATGTTTTACATACATAAAAAATACAATAAAAAATACATGTTTTATACACATAAAAAATACGGAGTGCTAGCCCACAATTGACATGCTAACTGCATCCTATATTCACTCATTTTCTCTGAGTGATTACGGAAGGATCAACAACAGTCATCAAATGTTCTAGTAATTTTATTGCAAAGATACCACAATCAAGCGACCCGTGCTGTAGGTTGGCATTCATGGGCCGGGTGATTTTCCAACGGGATGTGGATAGGCTCAACTTTGAACGATCCATGTGACAATCAATGGGTCCAACCAAGTCCTCAGCTTCGTCATTGGTGTGTATGGCGGAAGTGAATCGAACACGAATATTGAAGGAACTCTCATACAAGAGTACCTATGAGCGGAAGCGGATCTTTCCAATTCATTGTGACAGAATTTTCACATATACATTCACACATACAAATATGCATTAAAAATGCTAAATTACTGGCATGCTTAAAGGATACATAAATAAGAGACCGAGAGAACATACCGGTTGAAGATTTTCTTCACAGCAAATCTCGCTTTCGCTGGAACGATAAGCTATCATTCAGTAACACCCAATCGTCTACCACGAACAGTCTCAACACGAATAGATGAAGAAAAGGAATGAAACCACCACTTGGAACCCTCAGTATCCTCGGAGTGAGAATCCAAAGAGTGGGCTCTGTTCGGATTTGATAGAGGGGAGGAGGAAAAGAGATCATATACAACGACCAACCAAGTGGGAGAAAGACTCGTCTATCGTATAAGCAAAATGCTTGATCATTTAGGTGAAGTATATGATCGTGTAGGAAAAACTAAGCGATCGTCTATATGATCGTTTAGTAAAGCTCGGGTGCTAAACGATCGTTTAGTAAAAGATAAGCAATCGTTTATTAAGTAGCGTGCACGGGTGTAAGCGATTGTTCAGTAAACAACACTATTGTATATGCTCTGATTTACTAAGCGATGACTCTCTAGAATTGCAAAACACCGTGAGCTATTTAAGCGTCTCAAAACGATTCTTCATCTTACTCATCAGTTACAAAAACAGAAGAGACGCCGACCAATTATCCCATAACTATCAAATTAATAAATAATAAATATAATCACATTATATTCATAACCTATGGTTTAATATCATATATTAACCATAGTATTTTTCCTTCATTAGATATAAATCATATTTATATCCAATTTCCTTTAAATTAATGTATCTCATACATAAAGTCAATTATATCATATATAATTAACTAGTTCAATTATATCATATATAATTGAACTTCCTCTTGTCAATTTGAACATTTTAAATTGATCCAAAAACGAGTTCTCAACTTATATCCAAGCTACCAAGGGGACCTTATGGACCTATGGCTCGAAGCTCCAACAGTACGTGAATAATTGACTAAACTCTTTAGCCACGATATCCACCATCCGTTAACTGCCAGACATTCCACTAAAGACCGATAGCTGAACTCTTCTTACCACAGATATATTTCTATGTTCATCGGATATAACCAATCATCAGTACGATGACCCTTCACAGATGCTTGTAAGTACAGTTGGGTCAATTTATCATTTTGCCCCTGTAGTTACATCTTACTCCTTAAGTACCACTGATCCCTTTAATGAATAATACAACATAGTCCTACTATGTGTGAACACTGCTCGGGCCATGAAAAGGCATGTGGTGCCACATCATTCAAGCCCCGAGATCAACCCTTAAGGGAGCAATCTATCTACTTACATCTGCTTCGGGGAAGGAGTGAACTTCATCTTGTGTAGCTAGGTTCCCAACTCCCAAATTAGATGAGTCTCCAAAGTGGTAGGTTTGAGTCGGCGCTCTGGTCATTCGCACCCATGCAAATCAAAGGACCGCCCTCAATGGTAGGAGTTCCCAACTCACTCAGGAGTGAGGTCATGTTACCTATGGTCATCCTAATGAAGTGAAGTCTCTATCATGAACGGGGTTATATGACGAGACGTTAACACTTCGTGGTCAGGTCTTATACATTTGTATAGGACGCCCCCGTTCCATGTCCACTACACGAATGATTAGGATCAGACCATCTGTGACAAGTCACAACACTTGTAACTATTCCACAAAGCGGATCGCGTTCGTAGCTTTACTAGGATAAGGTATCCCTCTTATATCCATATACAACAGACCATTTTGGTTATCACTTAAGACATGATCCACTTGTATGTCACCACATACATGCTTAAGTTACATAAAGACAACCGGGTATTTTAAGTTTATTGGTTTCTGGTAAATCAAATAAAACATCCAAATGTGCAAAGTCAAGAAGTGAAGTAAATATCATATATTATACAACACAAGCATTCGTACAAACTGTTTACAAACTACAGGACACGAGACTTGAGGGCATCATCCCCAACAAATATATGGCCTCTGTTAATGTCCATTGCAAGGATCATCTAGTGCTCACTGATGTTCATTGTCGTATACATAAAATCCACATATGCCCATTTGACATCGAATTTATCGGTGACGTAGTCCTTGTACGTGTCTTCATCCTCCCATACTAAGGCAACCTCTAATCTTGGCTTATTCTTTAGAATATGAAGTTTGTGTGGACTTCAGAATGTGAGCAGAGCTTTCAAGAGTTAAAATGGAGACTCGTATCGACTCCTATACTTTATCAATCCTAGGTAAAGAATTTGAGATTTATTGTGATGCATCCGAATAGAGACTAGGATGTGTGTTGATGCAGAACGGGAAAGTGATTGCATATGCGTCTCGTCAACTTAAGAAGCACGAGAGCAATTATCCTACGCATGATCTGAAGTTGGTAGCAGTTGTATTGGCTCTAAAGCTGTGGAGACATTATCTATTTGGAGAGCGTTGTAAAATATTCACAGATCACAAGAGTCTGAAGTATATGTTTGATAAAAAAGAATTAAACTTGAGGCAGGGAGGATGGATAGAATTGATCAAAGACTATGACTGCTTAATTGTGTACCACCTTGATAAAGAAAATGTTGTAGTAGATGCACTAAGTAGAAAGTCTTTGGGATCCAGAGTAGTTATTGGGTCAGTGAGAGATATGTTTGATAACTGGTAGAAATACAAGTTATTAAAGCTCAATTTATTAAAACAATAGGAGAAAGCGATGATAAAATAGGCAATATTATGATTGAATGCGCCAAATTAAAAGAAAATTGCGATCGCTAACGCTCATCGCATAAAAGCAGTTAAATTGCGTTATTCTGTGCAGGTACAATGCGATGGCGCACTTGAATTTGTGATCCAAGGGTATAATGCGATGGCGTGTTTGAGTTTGCGATATAAGGGTACCTCAAAGATGATCGCGTGATGACTTTACATAAAGGTGGTAGCCTAATGTAATGAAACATGATGGGACGTAAAGCTGATAAAGGTCAAATCGAAAATATAGTTGACGGTCGTTGAAGACCATACTGTTGCAAATATATTGAACTTCCGGTGACTATCAGACGATGCAACAGGGTATGGAAATTAATGCTACCCATCCACGCAATCATTAGCGAGAAGAGCTGCTTTGTCTAGAAGTCTATAAATACCCAATGCTACCAAACCAGAAAGAGAGTGTGTGAGGAAGCGAGGCAAAGCCGAGGGAAGGGAATTCTTGAGAAGAAATTAATTTTTGGAGAGGTCGAGAGACTGCCGAAAACAGCACGGAGGAGAGACACCAAACCCTTGCGAAAGCAAGAATTATCAACTTGGGAAAGAATTGAAGTGATAAGAGTAGTGTAAAAAGCCAGAGGAAGCAAGACATTGTTTACCTGGCTTGATACTTCTTACACCATTTATTGTTTTGTACTCAAACACTTTACTTGCAAAAATGGAAACTTCATTTCAATTTATGTTCAATCTCTTCACACCATGCATGAGTAACTAAATTTGTGAATGGGTTGAGAAGTACTTAGCTAGCATGACTTAAGCTGTGCACTTAATGCGATCATCTTGTCTTATGTATGCTTCATTCATCATTTGGAGTACTTGAGAGAGTAGTCTAAAGACAGAATCTAGGCTTGAGAGATTCGGATTAGATCACATAAGTAAGAGTAGAGACTTAGAAATAAGTTCTATCTACTACATTCCATACACATCGCATGCATCCTAGAAATAGGAAATGTGGCCTTATGCATTGAGAAATGTAGTGCTTAATATTTGTGTATAGCATGATCGCATGACTTGTACAATATCTTAAGAAATGCTAGTGAAACCTCTTCTCAACCCCTTCATCGCATACTTGTCACAACACCACCCTTTATCGCTGTGCATTTAATTCCATCGCATTAGAAAATCTAAGTTAAATCACCATCTACTTCTTAAATCACCATCGCAATAGGATCAGAGAGTCCGTCACATATCTATTTAGTAATCCCTGCATTCGACCCTAGACTTACCAAGACCCTAAGAAGGCTTATACTTGGGCTTTGTTAGGAAAACTTGCATGATCATCGCATCCACACATTCTTACATCACATGATAAATCAACCCATCAAGTTTTTGGCGCCGTTGCCGGGGATTACGGTATAGATTGCGCTAACATAATTTTTTTTTTTTATCTTTGCAGCTTTCGACCTTTGTTGTATTGCCATTCCACCTGTGAAGGAAGAAGCAAGCGTCGTATGAGCGAAGGACATACACTTGAGCTCAAGTATGACCCAGAGATCGAAAGAACTTTTTGCAAAAAGCAGAGAAACAGACATAAACAGCAAGGAAGAGTTTGTATAATGACTGAACAACCTGAAGAACAAGTAGCGAATGAAAACAACATGATGGAAAATCCTATCCTACTGGCAAATGATCGTAATAGACCCATTCGAGACTATGCATCACCAAACTTGTATGATTTCTCCCCAGGAATCATGAGACCAGCATTGGATGGATCAAGGTTCAAGATGAAGCCAGTAATGTTACAAATGATACAAATAGCAGGATAGTTCAGAGGTCGGCATGGTGAAGATCCGCACGCCCATCTACGAAGCTTCATTGAAATTTGCAACACTTTTATGTTCCCTAATATTTCCCCAGAAGAGGTTCGACTCACGTTATTTCCATTTTCACTATGCGATAAAGCAAGAAAATGGGCATACTCTCTCGAACCAGGAGAGATAACGTCATGGGAACAAGCTGTGGAGAAGTTTATGAAGAAGTATTTCCCTCCCATAGAAAATGCCAGAAGGAGGAAATTGATCACTAACTTCAAACAAGAAGAAGATGAATCGCTCAGTGACGCATGGGCGAGATTCAAGAGACTAGTATGCGATTGCCTACACAATGGATTGTCGGATTGCCTCCAAATGGAGATTTTCTATCATGGACTCAACTCTGCATCGCAGACAGTTGCCAATGCGGTAGTAGCAGGAGGTATTGTGGACAAAACATATGATGAAGCAAAGAATATTCTTGATTGCATCTCAAAAAACCACGAAGATTGGCAAGAAAGCGATCAAAGAACAAAGCCCAGAGAAGGTAATACGAGTAATGGTGCCATCGCATCATTACAAAATCAGATGAATGTAATGATAAACTTGTTGCAAGGCATCGCAATAAACAATTCAGGAACTCGAAATGGGCAAGTTAATGTGATAGAGCAAACAAGCACCAGCTGTGTTGTATGTGAAGAATCACATTCTTTTGAAGAATGCCCACGAAATCCTCAATCAGTTTACTTTGTAAAAAACAATCCTTTTTCAAACACTTACAACCCGGGGTGGCGAAATCACCTTAATTTTTCTTGGAAGAACAACCAACAGTAAGGCAGTCAGCTTGTGGCTCAGAGAGAGAGATCGCTAGGATTTTTCGATAAAACTATTGGACAACAGCAAGCTAGCAGTTCCCAAACACCATCCTCATCATCACTGGAAAACTTGTTGAAGCAATACATCGAAAAGAATGAAACAGTCCTTCAAACCAAGCTACATCCATCTGCAATTTGGAAATTCAAATTGGATAAATTGTAGGAGAGCTAAAGAACAGACCCCAAGGGACATTGCCTAGCTCAACTGAGCTTCCACGCAATCCAGGGAATACGGGGAAAGAACACTGCCAAGAAGTCACCCTAAGGAGTGGAAAGGCAGTGATAGAAGTCAGAAAGGAGCCTCGCAAGACCAAGTCAAAGGAGCAACCGACGATTGAATGAAAGAAGCCTATATCGCAGAATGAATCAAAGGAGTCTGAAACTAGGGAACCAGAAGATGCAATCACCTCTAAGCCTCTAGACCATGAAACACTGAAAGTACAACTACCTTCATTCCCTCAAAGACTGAAAAAGAAACATAACGATGAAGGTCAGTATCAACGTTTCTTGAAAATATTGAAACAATTGCACATCAATATTCCATTCATAGATGCAATAGAGCAGATGTCGGTGTATGCAAAATTTTTGAAGGACATTGTCTCGAAGAAGAGAAGCATGAGAAAATTCGCCACGGTGGCATTGACACAAGAATCCAACACAATAATCCCACCAAAGATGCGCGACCCAGGCAGTTTCACAAGACCCTGCTCAATAGGAGGAATCTATATTAGTCAAGCATTATGCGATCTTGGGGCAAGCATAAACTTAATGCCCCTTTCAATCTTCAAAAGATTGAATGTGGGATAGCTAACACCCACAACGGTGACTCTTCAACTCACCGATAGATCCTTGGTGCACCCTGAAGGGAAATTAAAGGATGTTTTGGTAACAATAGACAGATTCATTCTACCTGCAGACTTCATTTTCTTAGATTATGAAGTTGATAAAGATGTTTCAATTATATTAGGACGATCATTCTTGTCTATTGGTCGTGCTCAAATAGATGTGCATAAGGGAGAAATCACAATGAGCGTCAACGGAAAGAAGCTAAAGTTTAATATTATCAAGGCAATGAAGTTCCCAGATGAGGAAGGCCTATCAGATTCCAAAGATGAACACACCCGCGCTGAAAATTGGGAGTCCGAGGAAAAAAATGAAAAAAGAGAGGATGCGACAACATCCATAGAGACTTGCCATGCGATAATAAAGATATTAAAGAATGAGGAAATGCTGAATTTGGATGAAGAAAGAAAAACACAGAAGCCCTCTTTAGAGCAACCACCTACACTAGAACTAAAAACTCTACCGACCCACTTGAAGTACGTATTCTCGGCCAGAATGAAACCTTATCAGTCAACATATCCTCTGCGTTACCTGAAGAAAAAGAAACTGCATTGTTTTAAAGAAATATATTAGAGAAATCAGATGGACGCTCGCAGACATCAGAGGTATTAGCCTGACGTATTGCATGCATCGAATCCGACTTGAAGAAAATCAGAAGGGCTCAATAGAACCTCAACATAGACTAAACCCTACGATGAAGGAGGTTGTCAAAATAGTAATCATCAAATGGTTAGATGTCGGCATTATCTACCCTATCGCAGATAGCACGTGGGTTAGCCCCGTGCAATGTGTTTCCCAAAAAGAGTGGGATGACAGTGGTTGCTAATGCAAACAATGAATTGATCCCCATGAGGACCGTCACATGTTGGGGATTTGTATGGACTACAGGAAACTTAACGCGGCGACAAAGAAAGATCATTTCCTCTTGCTTTTCATTGATCAAATGCTCGACCGATTAGCGGGGAATAATTATTTCTGCTTCCTTGATGGGTACACAGGCTATAACCAAATTATGATTGCACCAGAGGATCAAGAAAAGACCACGTTCACATGTCCATATGGAACGTTCGCCTTTTGTCGCATGCCTTTTGGATTATGCAATGCTCCCAGTATGTTTCAAAGGTGTATGATGGCAATCTTCTCCGAGTACCTTGAAGACTCAGTTGAAATATTTATGGATGATTTCTCAGTCTATGGGCAAACATATGAAATCTGTCTGCAAAACCTGGAGAGAATACTAAAAAGATGTGAAAAAACTAATCTGGTATTGAATTGGGAAAAGTGCCATTTTATGGTCAAAGAAGGAATTGTGCTCGGGTACAAGGTTTCAAGGAATGGGTTAGAGGTGGATAAAGCAAAATTTGAAGCTATAGAAAAACTTCCACCTCCAGCGAATGTGAAAGCTTTAAGGAGTTTCCTAGGACATGCAGGGTTTTACAGAAGGTTTGTGAGGGACTTTTTCAAGATCGCTCGACCTTTGAATGTGTTGTTGGAAGCTGATAGACCCTTTGATTTTAATTCACACTGCCTCACTGCATTCAAAGCACTAAAGGACGCTTTGATTACAACGCCAAAATCTAATCGCACCCGATTGGGCAAAACCATTCAAACTGATGTGCGGTGCCAGCGGATATGTGAGGGGGTAGTCTTGGCACAAAAAGTAAAGACAATGTTACACCCTATTGCATATGCTAGCAGAACATTAAACTCCATGCAGGCGAATTACACCACCACCGAGAAGGAACTTTTAGCGGTAATTTTTGCGATTGAAAAATTCAGACCTTACTTGTTGGGATCAAAGGTGATAGTCCACATAGACCACTCTACGATAAGATATTTGATGACCAAAAAAGATGCGAAGCCTAGACTAATCCGATGGGTTCTCTAAGATTTATGTAGATAGAATAGTCATTCAGTATGGAGTCTCAGTGTCGATAGTGTCAGATCGAGACTCAAGGTTTACTTCGAAATTCTAGCCTAGTTTGCAGAAGGCTATGGGCATTAAATTGCATTTCTGTACGGCTTTTCATCCACAGACGGATGGACAGTCTGAAAAAATTATACAGACACTGGAAGATATGTTAAGAGCATGCGTGTTACAGTTCAAAGGAAGTTGGGATACGCAATTATCGTTGGTCGAATTTGCATACAACAAGAGTTATCATTCAACTATCAGAATGGCTCCCTATGAAGCATTATACGATAGACCATGTAAGACCCTGGTATGTTGGAACGAAGTTGGAGAACAAAAATTATTGGGTCCAGAATTAGTTCAGCAAACAACTGAGAATATGAAGCTTATCAGAATAACCTTAAGACGGCTCGGGATGGACAGAAGAGTTATGCAGATAAGCGAAGAAGAAAACTAGAATTTGAAGTCAGAGATCAGATATTTCTTCGATTGTCTCCATAGAAAGGAATTCTCTGACTTGGGAGAAAAGGAAAGTTAAGTCCACGATATAGCAGACCATATGAGATTGTGGAACGAATTGGCCCAGTAGCTTATAAACTGCAGTTACCTCCAGAGTTAACTCGTATTCATGACGCATTCCATGTGTCAATGTTGAGGAAGTATATGCCTGATCCTACGCACATACTAGCAGAACAACCAGTACAACTCAAGGAAGATTTATCATACGAAGAAGAGCCTATCGAGATTTTAGAAAGAAAAGACCAAAAGAATAAGATGATACCTTTGATAAAGGTATTATGGTGTAATCATGCAATTGAGGAAGCAACCTGGGAACCTGAAGAGAAAATGAGAAGGAGATATCCTCAACTTGTTAGATGATATCTCAGGTAAATTTCGGGGACGAAATTTCTTTTAGGGGGAGGTAAATTGTAAACCACTAATTCTACATTCTCTACATAAGTATGTTTAGCCATGAGGATATTATGTTAAATAAGTAATAAGTGAAACTTCTGGTTTAATACAAGGAAGTAAGAAGAAAAGAAGAGAAGAAGAAGGAAGAAAAGAAGAAAGAAGGAACGAAGAAGATAGGTTAAGAAAAGAAAAAAAAAGATTAATTAATTAAACTTAAATTAAGTCTTCCTGGCCGACAGCACTAAACCCATTAGTGGGTGAGGTGGCGGTCGATGATTTCATGCATGAGAAGGCAACCGATTAAATAAAAAGGAAGAAGCAGTTCAAAGACTCGGTTTAGGCAATTGACTTGTGCGATCTAAGTGAAATTTGTGCCATTTGAAATCTATAAGAGTATAGTTTTTAGAGGTAGGGTTTCTGAAGAAAGATCATATAAGAAGAAGGTTGAAAAGTGAAGAAATTGCAGAAGGGCCAAGTTCTCGGATTATAGGGGCCAGTGGTAAAGATTGAAAGCTCCAGGCCAGACCACGAGGAATTTAGGGCTGAAATTTTAAGGTAAGGTATTAACTCAATTATAAATAAGTTTGTAGAAGAAAGTTTCTCGAAATGAGTTCTGGATTTCGAGTTATAAATTTTTGAAGTTGAAACAGGAATTTGTTGCATAAGTAGGCAGCTAGTTGGGAAGATTAAGCAAGCAGCTCACCCGAGGGAGCAAGAGCGAGACAAGGATTGTGTAAATCTCGCTGGTCACTCAAATCTCACTGATTTTCTGCCTAGTCTCGCTAAATTCTGTGAAGATCTCGCTAGTGATGATCTCCTTGGTGACGATCTCACTAGTGATGATCTCGCTAGTGATGATCTCGCTAGTGAAGATCTCGCTAGTGATGATCTCCTTGGTGATGATCTCACTAGTGACAATCTCGCTTGTACTGGTCTCGCTAATGATGATCCCGCTTGTAAATGTCTCGCTAGTAAGCAAACTATTTGAAGTATCTTGATAGGAATTCTAAGGAATCTAACAAGGAATTATGTTGTTTCAGGCCAAGAGGAGCTAGGAGAAGCCTACAAATCATTAAGAGCTCAAACGAGTAATGAGTGACTAAAATAATCTTAATGTTTTCAATTTTTTATGCATAAAAGATGATGACATGCAGAAATGCACGTCATCTTAGGCCTTTTGTTTAGAATTATGAGGGCTATTAAGCAGAATATGCGACAATTATGTTAGGAATTCATGAGAAAATGAGTTTGCGTCGTTCAACATTAAGAATCTCGGCTAACCCACTATTATGCGTTATTATGCGTTCAATTGTCTATTTTTGTAGCTAATGCAGGAATCGAACGCATACGCGGAAGCTGGGCTATCGCATAGACGACCTCATGCGGAGAAATTCTCCATTGTAAATGCGAATGCATACATTCAACGCATGGGTGTTGCGGTAATCAACCGCATGCGTCCATCGCATGGGAGTTTCGGTAATCAACCGATTGCAGTCATCGTGTAGAAGTTGCGGTAACCAAGTGATTGCGGTCATTTCAAGATTGTGGCTACATGATGATAACCATAATAGCAGAATTACCGCAAGGTTGGTGGAATGGAAGCATTAACGCATATCTCAGGAAAATCAAAAGATGATGTTGACATTTCACCTACCACGCCGTTAGTAGCAGAGAATCAGAAAAGGACCAACGCGCCGCAAATGTCAAAATTAGAGCAGGTCCATTAATGCTGTTGGCGATCAAGCTCTATAAATAGAAGCCGCTAATCATAACTTCAGATCATCTAAGGTTTTCATCCAAAGTTTCCTACCTTCGGGTGGATCCTTGTGATCCAGACGAACGCGTTAAAAGAAAGCTTGAGAGTTCTTCATCTCCTTCATCCATTCCGAGTGATGACCAGAGCCTTCGCCGGAGTTAGATCTCGAGAGAGTCAGCTCCACCACCCATCCATGGCACCACCGGCAGCCTTGACACACATCTGCTGGAAGCAAGACATTACTTCCAGCTGGTCATTTCATTTCCTCTTCTTTTCTTATATTGTATTGTATTACATTTTGGATTAAGAAATTAATACATTATGTGTTCACTGCATTTCTATATTTCCTTCGATTCCATCTCCATCTTCATTACTTAGTATCCTTAATCTTCATTGCATCACTTAGTATGACTGTTAGAGTATCGCATACTTAGTCATGCAGATTAGAGATATGAAGCATGTAGGAAACCACTGGGAGGTGTGCGTTGTGCGAGTGTGTGAGAAAACCTTATTTGCTTAGTGTGAAGCTGTAGCAACGCCTGTCCATAGGCGGACGCAATGCTTATCTACGAGTAAAGTTAGCAACAACTAACTATCCGGGAGGGTAAATGGTTGGTCGCATTAAGCAATGTAAGCAAGTATTCACTAGAGATAGGAATAATTTTACGTCAGCCAAGTTTATATGGTTACCTTGTCTTATGAGTGCATCATTCATCATTTAGGCATACTTGAGAGAGTAGTCTAAAAACCAAATCTAAGACTCAAGAGAGCGGATTGGAACACATAAGCAAGAATGGAGAACTTAGGAATAAGCTCCGTTTTCTATTACACAGCGTATGCACCCTACGGAGAGGATATTGCATGCGTCCAAGAAGTAGGATACGGTGGTGGTATGTGGCCATCTTGTTTATGTGTGAGAGCACATAAGCAGGAATAGAGACTTAGGAATAAGGCCTCTCGACACTTCGCATACACACTGCATACGTCCTAGATTTAGGCACGAGTGTGTGTAGCATGATCGCATAGCCTGCGTTGGCTGAGGTTGCCCTTGCGGTCAAGCTTAGGGTTGCGATGAAGGCATCCTCACATTTTATCTATTTTCCATGCATTTACTACACGTCAACAGTTGTCGTGTCTCTATCTCTCATTCATATTCTCATTGCTTTGTCTGTTAGATAGGAGTAGGAGTAGTTTATAGCTTATACTCTCCATCATTCTTTCATTCAACTGCCGCAAACACATTACCGCATAGCATTTAGTTACAAGTCCCTAAGTTTGACCTCGGATCACTCGAGAAACTTGCGTTCGTGTTATACTTGGTGCGAGCGTAAGAAAACTTATGACGGGAACACATGGTCATCGCATACATTTGTTAACGCATAGTTTCATTCCAACGCATGACCACCGACGCATGATAATCAACGCATAACCTATGACATGCATCGAATAATTGCGTCCCACTAATTTTAGTCATCAAAAGACCATGCGATTTCAATGATGTTTGATGATAAGTTTATACGTCTTCAAGCAATGAAGTTTTATGAATTGCATAGCATTTCTTCTCTAGCATGTATATGTTTGATTGCATGCCAAGGTTATATGTTGATTCATTACAAAAGCTAAATATCTATGATGAAACATGCATTTTTAAGATAAAAGCCATGTTTCTACAAATGTTATGCTAAAGACTATGATTAAATGATTCTTAATGTATATGTTTTTTTTTTTTTTTGGGACAGTTGCAAATATAGACATTAGACCCAAAGTATTAGCAGATATAACATAATGTAAAAAAAAATTGCAAATATGGCCAAATTTAAATAGTCTATCAGTGATAGACCATATTATTGTTAGGAGTCTATCAGTGATAGACCATATTATTGGTAGGGGTCTATCAATGATAGACCATATCACTGGGAAGAGTCTATTAACGATAGAAGTCTATCGCTAATAGACTTGGGGGTCTATCAACGATAAAAGTCTATCGATGATAGATTTGTCTATATTTGCAATTTTTTTTTCAAATGATGTTATACACTTGGTTATTATTCCTAAAAATGCTACTAATTGCAATTACCCTTTTTTTTTCTTAAGCATGATATGTTTAGTAAGCCGGATACTGTAGGTATAGAAGGTATCCAAAAAGTACCTAAGGTGTTGATGGTTTTAGAAACTCCATGTGGACGTAGGTAATTCTGAATGAGAGGCCGAAGTATGGGTCTCCTAGGCCATAAACCAGTAATCTGAGGCCGAAGTATGGGTCTCTTGGCCAGATACAGACGTTGGGAGCTAGAGCGATGTATGTTTGTTCTCAGCTAAGGTTTAAAGAGATTTATTGATGATTGATGAGTTTTCCTTAAAAAAAGCATGAGATTATGATTATGTTTATGTTTTATTAGAAGTTTCTTGAAACGTTTTCCAGTATGTTGACATGTTTATAATAATGTGAATCATGACATAATATTATTTCTATAGTCACTCACTGGGCAACTAACTCACAGTTTTCCTATGTTTTTCTTTTCCCAGGTAGTGGTCAGATTCCTCAAGGTTGATCCTACTACTGCTTGCCACTGATAGATCTGGCTAGTTAAAAGAATTTAGGTTAATGGTCTATAATGATGTGCACATGTTGTGAGCGGAGTAGGGTTTTGTTAGTAAAGCTTGGGCCAAGCTGTAAATATTTTATTTGTAAATATTGTGTTATGGTTTGTTAAACATGTGATTATATGGAAGTTGATGTTGAGCCTTCCTGATATAGGCTAATTGTATAAGTTAATAATGTTTATCAAGTTGGCACTAAAGAAGTTAAGTAAGTAAGTATAGGGAGTAAGTGTTGGCGATAAGGCTGTTGGATCGATATGGCAACCATAGAGGGGGGTTGAATAGGGTTTAATTAAACTTTTTTTTCTAAATTAACCCAATTAAACTAATTAATACACTTTTTTTTTATAAATAATAAGAAAAATTCAATTTATGCAACAAATAAGATGACAAAAATGTGATAATTTAATTCTATCAAATTTTAGCAAATAAATAAGAACAAACTAAAATATACAATAAATTGCTTAAATTAATTGCAAAAATAAAAAGGAAAAAGTTAGAGAAGAAGACACCGTAATTTTTATAGTAGTTCAGTCAAACTTGACCTACTCCACTCCTCAAGCGCCTCTTGGGAATTTGAATAAAATATTTCCGACTCTTTCCAAGGATTAGAGCCCAACCGTTACACCAACGCTCCTTTTACGGGTTCAAGAGCAGACCCGATCCTTTCCACGGTTTAGGATCAAACCGTTACAAATGTTGGAATTTTTGAAGAACACAATACAACTCTCACTAGAGTGGATTTACAAGTTTAAGCACTCAACAAATTTATCCTCACAATACAATAACACTCTCTCAAGAATAAGATGAAAAGAAAAAAATTGGAGCTTAGAGAGAGCAACAATGGAAACTTTCGAGTTTTGGAGGATTATGAAATGTAAAATTTGTTAGTACAAAATTTGAAGAGGAAGATGGTTATATATAGAGAGATGGAAAACTTTTTAGAAACCACAATTAATTTGGACCATTGGATTTTGGAAAAGAAAAATCAATGGTAAGAGATTTTAAACTAAACTAGTCGTTAGATACAACAAAATATAATATTAAATTCATTTTCTTTTAAAATTAATCCAAAAATAAAAAAACATACCATGTGTCAAAAACTAGCCGTTAAACACAAACATAAAATAATATTAAATTCTTTTTCCTATTAATTCATTTTCTTTTTAAATTTATTCTTTTTAAAGTCAATTAAAAAAATAAAACATACCATATGTAAAAAATTAGTCATTAGACACAAAATAAAATAATATTAAATTTATTTTCCTTTTAAATATCTTTTTAATTTCATTTTTTTTAAATACATCCAAAAATCAAAAGTCCATCATATGTTAATCTCTCAATAATCAACCATTCAACTATGCTGCCACATGTCTACATGCAAATGGTCTGGTTATGCCCATCAATCCACCACAGTATTTTCTCTATAGACTTGTTTTGGTCATATCGTCTTCGTTTTAGCTCCGATTTGAGTGATTCAAGAGGTGTTGGAATCGTTGTTCCGAGCTCTACGCTATGGACATATTAAAACACTAAAATTTTCAGTAATTAAAAATTGAGTTTGTTTCATCAAAACATTGATTAATTAATTAATTAAAATTAATTAATTTGAGATTAAGGGCCAAAAAGCCAACAATCTCCCCCTTTTTTGATGATGACAAACCATTCATCAAATACTACATGCATAGATTCCTCATTTACTAAAGTTTTTTTATTGAAAACTTTATAAGCTTTACTAGTAGAGGAATAGTCAAGGAAAATACCAACATCTGTCTTAGAATCAAAATTTTCAAGTTTTTCTTTGTTATTCAAAATAAAACATTTGCAACCAAAAACTTTGAAATACCCATTATTTAGAATTTTGTTATGCCAAAGTTCATAAGGAGTTTTATCCAAAGAAGGTCTAATTAAAACTCTATTAAAACATAACAAGCGGTGTTAATGGCTTCCGCCCAAAAGTATGTAGATAAACCATATTCATGCAACATTGATCTAGCAAATTCTTGCAAAGTATGATTTTTCCTTTCAACTACACCGTTTTGTTGAGGAGTTCTTGAAGCGGAGAAATTATGAGAAAAACTATTTTCTTCACAAAAAGTTTTAAAAGCATTGCTATCAAATTCTCCTCCATGATCACTCCTAATTTTAGAAATAAAAAAACTTTTTTCATTTTGAACTCTTTTTGCAAATCTATAAAAGCTTTTCAAAGCATCATCCTTATGTTTTAGCATCAAAACCCAAGTAAATCTTGAAAAATCATCAACTATCACAAAGGCATAATAGTTCCCTCCAAAACTAGCAATTCTAGAAGGGCAAATAAGTCCATATGTAATAGTTGAAGGGGTCTAGTTTGTAGATTACATTTTTAGATTTCTTCAGGACCAGGTCTGAAGGAAGGAATGAATCAACAGATAACCGAGAAATAGGTAGCACTTAGGTCCCTAAAGAAAGAAGGAAAGACGGAATCTTACTAGAGGAAGAAGCAAGAAGGAAGCAAGTCGTCCTAAGACAATTCCTCTTCACTCAGTTTGCTTACCCATTTGACAAGCATCACAAACTTTGTCTTTTTCAAATTTAAATTTGGAGACCTCTAACCAAAGAATTCTTGGAAATATTTGAAATTAAGTGCATGCATGCATGTCCTAGTCTTCTACGCCATAACCAAGAATCATTATGCAAAGCCGATAAACATTTATCATTAATAGGACAATCATTCAAATCAATAGTACAAATATTTTCATCTCTATTTCCAACAAATATAACTTTTCTATCACTAGCATTTTCAATGATGCAATTCTTTTTATCAAAACCAACTCTAAAGCCTTTATCACACAATTGACTAATACTAAGTAAATCATGCTTCAAACCATCAACCAAAAGTATATTTTCAATTAAAATAGAAGATTCATTACCTATTACTACCTTTACCAATTATTTTACCTTTCTTATTGTCACCAAAGGTTACAAGACCTCCATCCTTTTTGGAGAGAGAGACAAACTTGGATGGGTCTCTCGTCATGTACCTCGAGAAACCACTATCCAAGTACCACTTGTTTTTCTTAGAGGCTTTCAAACAAACCTACAAACACAAATGTTCAAGTTTGATTCTTTGGTACCCACACTTGTTTGGGTCCTAGATGGTTAGCATTGACAAACTTGGGAATCCATTCCATTTTTGCATAGACATTTAAGGCATTGGATTTAGACAAGTAACAAGAATAAGTTGTATGTCCAAACTTGCCACATGAGAAACAAACCACATTATGCAAAGTTTTATCTCTTACAACAAATTTATGCACTCTACTTTTCTTGGAGAAATTATTCCTTGGAGTATTGTGAAACTTTGTCCTTTAGAAAAATTTCTTCTTAGAGAAGTAGTATGAGCATATTTCAATTTAAAACACTTAGGTCTAATATGGCCTTCAACACCACAATAATGACATATAGGCACAAAGTTAGATTTAGCATGCTTAGACACAAGCTTAGGCATATTATGAGATGCTTTAACAAAGATAGTTTTTAGAACTTGAAGGAGTAGAACATTCATCAATATAGCCTAAATCTCTTTTATCACCAAAAGGCTTGCCTACTTCAATTATCTTATCTAATCTTCGAGCACTTATTGTCAACTTTTTAATAGATTCTTTAGCCTTATCAAGTTCTTGCAAAGCACTAAATTTCCTTTTCTTTGAGTAATTTAATCAAATTATCTTTTTCACAACTATCATGCTCAAGAAATTTAGCTTTGTCAAGCAAGGCATTTTTCTCACACAATCAAAAGCATGCTTATCACAAGAGATATTCTTTCATCATTATGCATAGGCATGCTCATTCTCTTTTAAGCAAGCAATTTCTTAAGTAAAGACTTATTTTTACTAGATAAAATATTGTATTTCTTTTTAAGCACAACATACTTAGAACTAAGTTTTTCTAAATCATTTTACATATTTTCAAAAGCTTCGAACAATTCATTATAAGAAAGAGGTTCTAGAGTTACCTCATCATTTTGTTCATCCTCTTTGTCACTATGAGCCATGAAGCAAAAATTGGCCATTTCTTCATTATCACTCCCACTTTTGCTTTCATCGCTATCATCCCAAGTAGCTTTCATTGCTTTCTTCTTGGATTTCTTGAATGATTTGAGAAAAGGAAAATCGGTTCTAATATGACCCGGCTTCTTGCATTCATAGCATATTACCTCATCCTTTTTTCTCTTTCCACCTTTTGACTCTTTTTGGTTGGAGAGATGCTTCTTGAATTACTTCTTTCTCTTGATGACGTCCTTAAACTTACGTGAAGGATAGGCAACATCATCTTCAAAAGGTCATCTTCATCTTGGGAGTCACTTCTAAAGAGATGGTCTTTAAAGCTATACTCTTTTCTTTCTTTTTCTTCTCATCCTCCATGTTTTTCTTGATCTTTATCTCATGCGTCAACAATGAGCCCATAGTTATCAATGGAGAGAGATTTGAGATCCTTTGCCTCTTGAATGGCGGAGACTTTAGGCTCCATTGTTTAGGCAAAGACCACAATAGCTTCTTTATCTTCTTAAGATTTGAGTACTTTTTCCCAAGTCCTTCTAAAGCATTGACAATGTTAGTAAATCTAATAAAACATATCGGAAATAGCTTCATTTTCATAAATTTTAAACATTTCATATTGATGAACTAACATGTCAATCTTTGTTTCTTTTACTTGACTAGTTCCTTCATGAGTAATTTCTAATTATCCCATATCTCTTTAGCAGTTTTGCAAATAGACACTCTATTATACTCAACTTCATTCAAAACACAAAATAAGTAATTAATAGCTTTAGCATTTAAAGAGCATGCTTTCTTTTCATTTATTGACCATTCTTCCTTAGGTTTTATAGTGCTAACACCAATCAACATCTTTTGTTGGAATTAAAACCTTCCTCAACAATATCCCATAAATCATAATCAAGCAAGAAAAATCTCATTCTATTTTTCCAATAATTATAATTAGTACCATTAAAGAAAGGAGGCTTTGTAATAGATTGACTATCGGTAAAAGGGAAAAACCTAAAGTTGTCATAGCTAAAAAACAATTAAGTTTATCAAGAAATAAATATTTCAAGAGAGCAACCCGCTCTGATACCAATTGTTGGATCGATATGGCAACCCTAGAGGGGGGTTGAATAGGGTTTAATTATTTTTTTTTCTAAATTAACCCAATTAAACTAATTAATACATTTTTTTATAAATAATAAGAAAAATTCAATTTATGCAACAAATAAGATGACAAAAATGTGATAATTTAATTCTATCAAATTTTAGCAAATAAATAAGAACAACTAAAATATACAATAAATTGCTTAAATTAATTGCAAAAATAAAAGAAAGAGTTAGAGAAGAAGACATTATAATTTTTATAGTAGTTCGGTTAAACTCGACCTACTCCACTCCCAAGCGCCTCTTGGGAATTTGAATAAAATCTTTCCGACTCTTTCCACGGATTAGAGCCCAACCGTTACACCAACGCTCCTTTTATGGGTTCAAGAGCAAACCCGATCCTTTCCACGGTTTAGGATCAAACTGTTACAAATGTTGGAATTTTTGAGAACACAATACAACTCTCACTAGAGTGGATTTACAAGTTTAAGCACTCAACAAATTTACCTCACATTACAATAACACTTCTCAAGAATAAGATGAAAAAAAATTGAGAACTTAGAGAGAGCAACAATGAAACTTTTGAGTTTTGGAGGATTATGAAATGTAAAATTTGTTGGTTTAAAATTTGGAAGAGGAAGATGGTTTATATAGAGATAGGAAAAATTTTTAGAAACTACAATTAATTTGGACCATTGGATTTTGGAAAAGAAAAATCAATGGTGGAGATTTTAAACTAAACTAGTCGTTATATACAAACAAAATATAATATTAATTCATTTTCTTTTGAAATTCATTTTCTTTTTAAAATTAATCCAAAAAATAAAAAAACATACCATGTGTCAAAAATAGCCGTTAGACACAAACATAAAATAATATTAAATTCATTTTCCTTTTAATTCATTTTCTTTTAAATTTATTCTTTTTAAAGTTAATTCAAAAATAAAAAACATACCATATGTAAAAAAACTAGCCGTTAGACACAAACATAAAATAATATTAAATTTATTTTCCTTTTAAATTTCTTTTAAATTTCATTTTTTTTAAATCAATCCAAAAATCAAAAGTCCATCATATGTTAATCTCTTAATGATCCACTATTCAATCAATATGCTGCCACATGTCTACATGTAAATGATCTGGTTATGCCACGTCATCCACCACAGTATTTTCTCTATAGACTTGTTTCGATCATATCGTTTTCATTTTAGCTCCGATTTGAGTGATTCAAGAGATGTTGGAATCATTGTTCCGAGCTCTACGCTATGGACATATTAAAACACTAAGATTTTCAGTAATTAAAAATTGAGTTTATTATCATCAAAACATTGATTAATTAATTAATTAAAATTAATTAATTTGAAATTAAGGGCCAAAAAGCCAACAAAGGCTAGTAACAGTTACCGTCACATCTTCTTCTAAGTTAAGAGGGTAATTTGTGAGAGGGTGTGAGAGAATGTGAGTGAAAAAATTGACATATCATATATATATTTTTTCCTCCCACTGAGTATTTTATAAAACTAGGGCTTCTTACTTAAGTAAATTCAGTTAATTAATTTATCTAAGTGATTGTTAACTTTTCCCAAAGTACTATTACATTGGATGGTTTAACAAGAATGATTATTATTTATTAAACACTTTAATAAACCTTAATAATTCATTACATGCTTATAAAATATTGGCCTAATTCACCTTCTAGATTGGTTCCCAAGTAGGACTGTTCCGTTTAGCTTAAGTACCCAAGTCTAGACAGAATATTTCTAAAACAAAGGTTCCTTATAGGCAATTTTTTTTTATATAAATTTAATCTTTTACGGTATTAAATCCTATTAAAACGAATTAAAAAATTAATACATTTCTAATCTCATTAGAAACGCTTTTAACATAAGTATAAGTGAATTAATTTTATACCATTTAAAATTAAATTGGACCTATGTTTGCATCCAAATTTTGGTTTTATAGATTTAATATATTTCATTAAACCTATAACCATTATAAAGTAATGAAATTATCAAAACCTATAATTTGCATCTGATGACATTGATCAAATATAACAATCATATTAATCTAAGTTATGTCATGCTCAATGCAAAGTTTATTTTCATCTAATAAAAATAACACTTAAAATTATCATCCATGAAAATAAACATACACATCCAGTTTCATTAAACAGCATAATACTTATATTATTACTAATGAAAATAATTCACATGCTATCATACTATATAACAATTATATAAATGATGCATGGAAATTATTTTTATTAATAATATAATACTTATATTATACTAATAAAACTTCATTAGACATGCATTTATAATATAATTCTTATATTAAAATATATGAGCATGCTTAATTAATTATGCAATCAAATATATAACACTTATATTAACAATGATGTATGAAACATGTTTACCTAAGGTGGGATTTTGAATCTATATGACATACATGATGTATTATAAATTCATACATTAGTTTATACATACATCAAATGCATAATAAATTAAATAGACAATATTAGACCAAATTTTGGCACTCTAAAATGAATTAAATTAATATAACTAACTTATATTAATCTAATTAATAAAAATAAAATAAATAAATAAAAAATTAGGGCACAATCGCTATAGCCGCGCGCCTCCACCTTCTGGAGTGCAATGCTGCGCCACACAAGCACTGCGACACAGTGTTTCATACGTCGGAGCATAGACCATAGCACTGCGGTGCTAAGGTCGGTGCTTCGACCAGAAGCTCAAAAATTGCACCGTTTCTACTACGTCTTTGCTCCATTTTCCACCGATCTCTTTAGAAACTTTTGCTCCTCGATTGACACGGACTAACACACTTGATAGCAAATTTTAAATGTCCAAAAACAACAGGCCTTTACATTTTAATCACATTAAAATGTAAAGTTAAGTGCCAAAATTTGTACAAAATTAACATTCAATAAAACAAATGCAAGCCCACCTCCTATTCTGATTTTTATTCCTAAAAACAAAAAATAAAATTACACAAACCTAGCTCTGATACCACTTGAATGGAATCGAATCCCTCGGAAGCATATGATAGTGGTGCAATTTCAAAGTCAGTTTTATAGCAAACAAAATAATAGTAAACAATTTATAGTAATAGCGGATAAACATTAAATTTAAGCGTACTATTAAGGAAGAAGTAAAGAGAAAAAGGATCTCATGTTTGTCAAATCCTGATCTTCACAATTTTCTCTCACTTTTCTGACGAATGCCTCTTCAACGAACAAGGACACCACTCTAGAATGTAGAGAGAGTTTTTGTATGGAGGCTAGTGTTTTTCATTAAATGAAACCCCTTGCCCTAAATATGCTAGGATGACTTCCAATTCCATTGGGAGAAGTGGAGGTTTAAAAGAATGAGGAAATGGAAAGAGAAGTAGTGAATTTTGAATATCAAAAGTGAAGAAGATGAGCTTGTTAGGTACTTAAGCACCTTGGAGAACCACACCCCAAAAACTAGCTATTGGGGTGGGAGAGCCAAGCCACTTAAGTACCACATTGGTCATTCCATTCTAACCAATGTGGGACAAAGGCGGCATCCCATACTACCTTGGTTCCTAACACTATAAAGATGCATTTATATGAAGAAAGGTTAACTCCTTCTCCAAGTCTTCCTTTTTCCGATTAATTAAATAACCATTATTTAATTAATTGACATGCAAATTAAATAACTATATATTAAATTATATTTAATATAGAGTTAATTAATTAATATAAATATCACATACTAGTCTGCATTCTCCATCATTTGTTAATTAATTAATTAACCATTAATTAATCAATTAACATATGAATTAAATAGCTATATTAAATATTTAATATAGAGTTAATTAATTAATATAAATATCACATACTAGTCTGCATTCTCCATCATTTGTTAATTAATTAATTAACCATTAATTAATCAATTAACATATGAATTAAATAGCTATATTAAATATTTAATATAGAGTTAATTAATTAATATATAAATATCACATATTTATATACATACATCTGTTGAATGAGAAATTTTGGACCAATCGCAAGTTGCCATGTCATTTAGTAAATTAATGACGAAATTCCAAATCATTAAATTTGAGCACAATTAGGAGTTGACATATGTCTTGAATTGAAATTGAAGATAAATTTCGATGAAGCCACGTGGTTTTATCATGGCCGTTGAATCAGATAAAATTAATTTAGCTCAATTTGATATTATTATTTGGGTCAAAGTTCAACTAAGCCCAAAAATAGGCTGAATTTGACCTAAATGTCAAATCAGGCCTAAATCCAATTAATTGGGCCCAAAGACCAGACCCATGGACCAACCAAGCCCAAGTCCAACTAATTGGGCCCAAAGGCCAGGCCCACGGACCAACCAAGCCCAAGCCTACCTGTGAACTCTATAAATAGAGAAGCTCTCCTCATTTTAAGAGGTCAACAATTCTATACTCCATAGAGCTTATAGGAATTCTCTACAATCAGAAGACTTCTTGACTCCTGAAGCTGACCACACCTGAAGACTAAAGTCCTTCGAAGATACAAGCATTCTGAAGACTGAAGTCCTTTGAAGATACAAGCATTCTGACCACGCTTGAAGACTGAAGTCCTTTGAAGATACAAGAAATTCTACATACAGAGAGCCCAGAGAGAATTCATCAACAAGCAGAAGACTCTCAAGACTCCTGAAGCTGCACTCCTAGAAGACAGAAGACCCTTAAAGACATAAACACTCTTCCAAGACTTCTATTTCAAGAACATCCATCCAACCGAGAGAGAATCAGAGGATCAAGTACTAGAGATTGAACCACATCGCATCAAATCAACCTCAACATCAACAACAACTCAAGTTCAACTACACGAAACAAGTTTCTCTAGAAGCCTCGTGCGAACACTAATCCTCCAAAAAGATCAACAAGCCCAAAGGTCGATCATCCAAGAAGATCAACAAGCCCAAAGGCGGATCCTCTAAGAAGATCATCAAGCTCAAAAGTTGATATTCTAAGAAGATCAATAAGTCCAAAGGTCGATCATCCAAGAAGATTAACAAGCCCAAAGGCCGATCACCCAAGAAGATCAACCAGCTTAAAGGTTATAATTTATTTTGAAAGCATCAAGATACTATGTATTAGAGATGGTACTCACTTTCCACAAAATTAATACAAATACAAAGTTCAAGTTCCACGAAATAAATTCCTCTTGAAATCTTGCGCGAACAACATCTTTTTATGAATCCAATTCATATAAATCTAATATTTGAATCTCATTCAAATACATCTCTCTTATACCGTAATTCTATATGAATCCAATTCTATGAATTTAATATTCGAGTCTCATTCAAATATTTCTCTCATACATAATTTGGATTATAGTTTACATCTATAATTAACCACGTTATATATAAATCATATTAATATAAAATTCCTTCAAGTAATTTGAACAATTCAAATATTCCTCATTACTATTCTTTAGCAAGCTAACAAGGGGACCTTATAGACCTATAGATTAGAAGCTCCAAGATTAATTAATTAAACACTTTAATTAAATTAATCAATATTCATTAACTATCAGTCACTCTATTAAAGACCGATAGCTGCACTCTTCGCACTGTAAATATATTTCTATGTCTACGGATATAACCAATGAACAATGAGTCAACCCTTCACAAATCGCTCATAACTACAACTGGATTAAATTACCGTTTTAATCGTATAGTTACATCTAACAATCTGAGTACCACTGATTCCTCTAGTGAACAAACAGTTTATATCCAACTATAAACTGACACCTCTTGGGCCAGTGAGTGGTTGAGGCTTTATTATTCAAGACCCGGAATAAGCTATTAATGGAGAAATTTATCTACTTTTCCTAATGTTGAAAATGAGTGAATTTCATCTTGTGTAGTTGTGTTCCTAGCTCCCTACTTGGACTACACTGAATTTGAGTACAAAGCATGCTTAAAAACAGTTTTTCAAGTAAAAGGGTTTCAAGAGTACAACCTTTGTAGATTTCTTCTTATTCCATGCTCTCTCCACAAAATTGAATCTCCAAATCTTTAGTAGACCACCAAGAGGAACTTGTCTACTATTCTCAGCCTTGGATTGAGTGGTGGAAACTCTAAATTAATCTTAATTGGAATGGAGAAGAATAGGGTTTTTAGGGAGTTTCAGAAGTTTCTATCAAAATTAACTTGCATAATCATCAAACTTCAAAATTTTGAAGCTTTTATTTAGTCAATCCATGCAAGCACTATCTATTAGCACATTGACACTTCAAACTCCATTTGAGTTTAATGGGATAGGTGTGAAAATGTGGAAAAATCCACTAAACTACTCAAAATTGGATATTTCCACTTACAAAATAAATTCCAAATTTTATTTAAATTAATTGAAATTAATTTAAATAATAAACTCAATTTCTAATTTGAAATTTGAAATTAATTTTATTTAAATAAATTTAAATAAATAAATAAATAAATAAATAATTATTAATTTAATATCAAATATTAAATTAATAAAACACTTAATCCTAAACATGAATCCCTATTCCTGTAATCAATATTTAAATCAATATTTAAATACATCAAAATTTTCAAACACGTTTAGTTTTAATAAATTTAAACGTTAACTATATCATATATAATTATCCAAATCTAAATTGATTTTGAACCTTTCAAATTCAAAACCCCAATTTCGAATTTGAACGCTTCAAATTTGCTCAATATTCTAATCTAAGATTTAATCTTTTACGAGCTAGTATAGGGACCTTATGAACCTACAGATCATGAGCTCCAACGATTTGAGATTAATCAGTTGAACTCTTTAATCTGAGTTAATCAATATTCGTTAACCACCGAGACATTCCACTATAGCTCGATGTTTACACTCTCCTCACTGTAGATATATTTCTGTCTACTTGATTTATCAATGATCAGTAAGTCGATCCTTCACAAGTCGTTTGTATTTACAGCTAGGTAAAAAAAAAAAAAAACATTTTACCCCTGTGAATACATCTTGCTCCTTGAGCTCCCACTAATTCTCTATTGAATAATTGGTTTATAGTCCAACTAATAAATCATGTCCCTCTTGACCATGAGAGGGCGGGATCCCTTTGTTCAAGACTAGGAATTAGTTTTAAGGGAACAACCAATCTGCTAACCTTAAAACGGGTAGGAGTGAGTTCTATCTTGCAGAACTATGTCGCCAACTATCTATCTGGTCTTATCCCCAAAATGGGAGGCTTGTTGAGCAGTGTTGTTAAAC
Organism: Benincasa hispida; assembly: GCF_009727055.1. NCBI lineage: Eukaryota > Viridiplantae > Streptophyta > Magnoliopsida > Cucurbitales > Cucurbitaceae > Benincasa > Benincasa hispida. The sequence goes on from NC_052352.1 coordinate 30,887,304, forward strand.
TACTCTCACCTATGTAGATCAAACGATAATCCCAAATAAATAGGAGTTCATAGATAACTTAGGATTAAGATTGAGTTACCCTAGGTCATCGAATTGAAATAGTCAGTTTTAACAGTAAATCGTCGTTATAAAGAAAAAGTTTCTACTTCGTGGTCCGATCTTATGCAAAAACTATTTTGCATAGGATTTCCCCACTTGTATATCTCTACATGAACAATTTCGCAATCACATCGTTTGTATCAGTATACAAAGAAGGCTGCATCCATAGTGTCCCCAGGACGAGGTATCCAATCTCATCCATATACTTATAGACCTTTTTGGCTATATACTATAACTTGATCCTCTTTTATGTCTCTACATAAATTTATGGTATTCATACTAGCCATAGATTCGTTTATTAGATTTCATAACACAATGCTGATGGAACACAAGACATACGCAGCTGAATTAGGATCTAATTACACTCTAATTGCTTTTAATTTAAAGGAAAAGATACATGCAATTGAAGGAAAAACAGTAATTAAAATTACCTTTGTAGCTCTCGAAAACCGCTCTTCCTCACTGAATCTCGACCCGAACACGAACGGACCACCACTAGAGTTGACCTACTATCCTTTGGACTTAGAACCGGGTTGTGGGACCTGGTGGATGAAGAAAACTAAGAGAGAGAAAGAGATGGAAATTTGGGTTAGGTTTGGATTTTGGACTTCACTCAAGAAAATGATTTCTTCAACCCAAATTTAGAAAACAATTTGGCAAAATTGACAAAACTTTTTTTCATTCAAAATGAAAGCCCATTTTATAGAAAAAAAAAACCATGTAACAATTGCATGAACCAAATCCATAAAAACCCAACACCTATAATCCACTATCTTAGTGGGCTTAATGTCTCAACCATAAGCCAACACCTAGCCCACTATATTTTTAGTGGAATTATCCAACAAAAGTTTGGATTTTTCCACTAACTTTAGTCAAAGGGCAAAATAGTCATTTGGTCAAAGTCAAACTTTGACCAAAAAGTCAACATTTTGACTTTTTATGATTTTTCCGTGTTGACTAATTTTGACCTCCCGAGCATGAATCCACAT